>NW_027140869.1:0-17720 GCF_036365525.1 Heterodontus francisci | reverse complement strand
TCGCAGTCTCTCTCGCAGTCTCTCTCGCTGTCTCCATCGCTGTCTCCATCGCTGTCTCCCTCGCAGTCTCCCTCGCAGTCTCCCTCGCTGTCTCCCTCGCTGCCTCCCTCGCTGTCTCCCTAGCAGTCGCTCTCGCAGTCTCTCTCGCTGTCTTCCTCGCTGTGTCCCTCGCAGTCTCTCTCGCAGTCTCTCTCGCAGTCTCTCTCGCAGTCTCTCTCGCAGTCTCTCTCGCTGTCTCCATCGCTGTCTCCATCGCTGTCTCCCTCGCAGTCTCCCTCGCAGTCTCCCTCGCTGTCTCCCTCGCTGCCTCCCTCGCTGTCTCCCTAGCAGTCGCTCTCGCAGTCTCTCTCGCTGTCTTCCTCGCTGTGTCCCTCGCAGTCTCTCTCGCAGTCTCTCTCGCAGTCTCTCTTGCAGTCTCTCTCGCAGTGTCTCTCGCTGTCTCCCTCGCAGTCTCCCTCGCAGTCTCCCTCGCAGTCTCCCTCGCAGTCTCCCTCGCAGTCTCCCTCGCAGTCTCCCTCGCAGTCTCTCTCGCAGTCTCTCTCGCAGTCTTCCTCGCTGTCTCCCTCGCTGCCTCCCACGCTGTCTCCCTCACTGTCTCATGCGATCTCTCTCGCATTCTCTCTCGTTGTCTCCCTTGCAGTCTCTCTCGCTGTGTCCCTCGCAGTCTCTCTCGCAGTCTCTCTCGCAGTCTCTATTGCTGTCTCCCTCGCTGTCTCCCTCGCTGTCTCCCTCGCTGTCTCCCTCGTTGTCTCCCTCGTTGTCTCCCTCGCTGTCTCCCTCGCTGCCTCCCTCGCAGTCTCTCTCGAAATCTCTCTCGCTGTCTACCTCGCTGTCTACCTCGCTGTCTACCTCGCTGTCTCCCTCGCTGTCTCCCTCGCTGTCTCCCTCGCTGTCTCCCTCGCTGTCTCCCTCGCTGTCTCCCTCGCTGTCTCTCTCGCTCTCTCTCTCGCCGTCTCCCTCGCCGTCTTATTCGCTGTCTCTCTCGCTGTCTCCCTCACAGTCTCTCTCGCTGTCTCCCTCGCAGTCTCTCTCGAAGTCGCTCTCGCTTTCTCCCTCGCTTTCTCCCTCGCTGTCTCTCTCGCAGTCCTTCTCGCAGTCCTTCTCGCAGTCTCTCTCGCTGTCTCCCTCGCTGTGTCTCTCGCTCTCTCCCTCGCTGTCTCCCTCGCTGTCTCCCTCGCTGTCTCACGCGCTCTCTCTCGCAGTCTCTCTCGCTGTCTCTCTCGCTGTCTCTCTCGCAGTCTCTCTCGCAGTCTCTCTCGCTGTCCCTCTCGCAGTCTCTCTCGCTGTCTCTCTCGCAGTCTCCTTTGCAGTCTCTCTCGCTGTCTCCCTCGCTGTCTCCCACGCTGTCTCCCTCGCAGTCTCCCTCGCAGTCTCTCTCGCAGTCTCTCTCGCAGTCTCTCTCGCAGTCTCTCTCGCAGTCTCTCTCGCAGTCTCTCTCGCAGTCTCTCTCGCTGTCTCTCTCGCTGTCTCTCTCGCTGTCTCTCTCGCTGTCTCTCTCGCTGTCCCTCTCGCAGTCTCTCTCGCTGTCCCTCTCGCATTCTCTCTCGCTGTCTCTCTCGCAGTCAATCTCGCAGTCTCCTTTGCAGTCTCTCTCGCAGTCTCCCTCGCTGTCTCCCTCGCTGTCTCCCTCGCTGTCTCCCTCGCTGTCTCCCTCGCTGTCTCCCTCACTGTGTCCCTCGCTCTCTCCCTCGCTCTCTCCCTCGCTCTCTCCCTCGCAGTCTCCCTCACCGTCTCCCTCGCCGTCTCTCTCGCAGTCTCTCTCACTGTCTTCCTCGCAGTTTCTCTCGCTGTCTCCCTCGCTGTCTCGCTCGCTGTCTCCCTCGCTGTCTCCCTCGCTGTCTCCCTCGCTGTCTCCCTCGCTGTCTCCCTCGCTGTCTCCCTCGCTGTCTCCCTCGCTGTCTCCCTCGCTGCCTCCCTCGCTGTCTCCCTAGCAGTCGCTCTCGCAGTCGCTCTCGCAGTCGCTCTCGCAGTCTCTCTCGCAGTCTCTCTCGCTGTCTCCCTCGCTGTCTCCCTCGCTGTCTCCCTCGCTGTCTCCCTCGCTGACTCCCTCGCTGCCGCCCTCGCTGTCTCCCTAGCAGTCTCCCTAGCAGTCTCTCTCGCAGTCTCTCTCGCTGTCTTCCTCGCTGTGTCCCTCGCTGTGTCCCTCGCTGTGTCCCTCGCCGTCTCTCTCGCAGTCTCTCTCGCCGTCTCTCTCGCAGTCTCTCTCGCAGTCTCTCTCGCAGTCTCTCTCGCAGTCTTCCTCGCAGTTTCTCTCGCTGTCTCCCTCGCTGCCTCCCACGCTGTCTCCCTCGCTGTCTCACGCGATCTCTCTCGCATTCTCTCTCGTTGTCTCCCTTGCAGTCTCCCTCGCAGTCTCTCTCGCAGTCTCTCTCGCAGTCTCTCTCGCAGTCTCTCTCGCAGTCTCTCTCGCAGTCTCTCTCGCAGTCTCTCTCGCAGTCTCTATTGCTGTCTCTGTCGCTGTCTCCCTCGCTGTCTCCCTCGCTGCCTCCCTTGCAGTCTCTCTCGAAGTCTCTCTCGCTGTCTCCCTCGCTGTCTCTCTCTCTCTCGCCGTCTCCCTCGCCGTCTTAATCGCTGTCTCCCTCGCATTCTCTCTCGCAGTGTCTCTCGCTGTCTCCCTCGCAGTCTCCCTCGCAGTCTCCCTCGCAGTCTCTCTCGCTGTCTCCCTCACAGTCTCTCTCGCTGTCTCCCTCGCAGTCTCTCTCGAAGTCGCTCTCGCTTTCTCCCTCGCTGTCTCTCTCGCAGTCCTTCTCGCATTCTCTCTCGCTGTCTCCAGCGCTGTCTCCCTCGCTGTCTCCCTCGCTGTCTCCCTCGCTGTCTCCCTCGCTGTCTCCCTCGCTGTCTCCCTCGCTGTCTCCCTCGCTGTCTCCCTCGCTGTCTCCCTCGCTGTCTCCCTCGCTGTCTCCCTCGCTGTCTCCCTCGCTGTCTCCGTCGCTGTCTCTCTCGCAGTCTGCCTCGCAGTCTGCCTCGCAGTCTCCCTCGCAGTCTCTTTCGCTGTCTCCCTCGCTGTTTCCCTCACAGTCTCTTTCGCTGTCTCCCTCGCAGTCTCCCTCGCAGTCTCCCTCGCAGTCTCCCTCGCAGTCTCTCTCGCAGTCGCTCTCACTTTCTCCCTCGCTGTCTCTCTCGCAGTCCTTCTCGCAGTCCTTCTCGCAGTCCTTCTCGCAGTCCTTCTCGCAGTCTCTCTCGCAGTCCTTCTCGCAGTCTCTCTCGCTGTCTCCCTCGCTGTCTCCCTCGCTGTCTCCCTCGCTGTCTCCCTCGCTGTCTCCCTCGCTGTCTCCCTCGCTGTCTCCCACGCTGTCTCCCTCGCAGTCTCCCTCGCAGTCTCTCTCGCTGTCTCTCTCGCTGTCTCTCTCGCTGTCTCCCTCGCTTTCTCCCTCGCTGTCTCTCTCGCTGTCTCTCTCGCTGTCTCCCTCGCTGTCTCCCTCGCTGTCTCACGCGTTCTCTCTCGCTGTCTCTCTCGCTGTCTCTCTCGCTGTCTCTCTCGCTGTCTCTCTCGCTGTCTCTCTCGCAGTCTCTCTCGCTGTCTCCCTCGCTGTCTCCCTCGCTGTCTCCCTCGCTCTCTCCCTCACTGTGTCCCTCGCTCTCTCCCTCGCTCTCTCCCTCGCTCTCTCCCTCGCAGTCTCCCTCGCCGTCTCTCTCGCAGTCTCTCTCGCTGTCTTCCTCGCAGTTTCTCTCGCAGTTTCTCTCGCCGTCTCCCTCGCTGTCTCCCTCGCTGCCTCCCTCGCTGTCTCCCTAGCAGTCGCTCTCGCAGTCTCTCTCGCAGTCTCTCTCGCAGTCTCTCTCGCTGTCTCCATCGCTGTCTCCATCGCTGTCTCCATCGCTGTCTCCCTCGCAGTCTCCCTCGCAGTCTCCCTCGCAGTCTCCCTCGCAGTCTCCCTCGCAGTCTCCCTCGCAGTCTCCCTCGCAGTCTCCCTCGCAGTCTCCCTCGCTGCCTCCCTCGCTGTCTCCCTAGCAGTCGCTCTCGCAGTCTCTCTCGCTGTCTTCCTCGCTGTGTCCCTCGCAGTCTCTCTCGCAGTCTCTCTCGCAGTCTCTCTCGCAGTCTCTCTCGCAGTCTCCCTCGCAGTTTCTCTCGCTGTCTCCCTCGCTGCCTCCCACGCTGTCTCCCTCACTGTCTCACGCGATCTCTCTCGCATTCTCTCTCGTTGTCTCCCTTGCAGTCTCTCTCGCTGTGTCCCTCGCAGTCTCTCTCGCAGTCTCTATTGCTGTCTCCCTCGCTGTCTCCCTCGCTGTCTCCCTCGCTGTCTCCCTCGCTGTCTCCCTCGCTGTCTCCCTCGCTGTCTCCCTCGCTGCCTCCCTCGCAGTCTCTCTCGAAATCTCTCTCGCTGTCTCCCTCGCTGTCTCCCTCGCTGTCTCCCTCGCTGTCTCCCTCGCTGTCTCCCTCGCTGTCTCCCTCGCTGTCTCCCTCGCTGTCTCCCTCGCTGTCTCCCTCGCTGTCTCCCTCGCTGTCTCCCTCGCTGTCTCCCTCGCTGTCTCTCTCGCTCTCTCTCTCGCCGTCTCCCTCGCCGTCTTATTCGCCGTCTTATTCGCTGTCTCCCTCGCAGTCTCCCTCGCAGTCTCTCTCGCTGTCTCCCTCACAGTCTCTCTCGCTGTCTCCCTCGCAGTCTTTCTCGAAGTCGCTCTCACTTTCTCCCTCGCTTTCTCCCTCGCTCTCTCTCTCGCAGTCCTTCTCGCAGTCCTTCTCGCAGTCTCTCTCGCTGTCTCCCTCGCTGTGTCTCTCGCTCTCTCCCTCGCTGTCTCCCTCGCTGTCTCCCTTGCTGTCTCCCTCGCTATCTCACGCGCTCTCTCTCGCAGTCTCTCTCGCAGTCTCTCTCGCTGTCTCTCTCGCTGTCTCTCTCGCTGTCTCTCTCGCTGTCTCTCTCGCTGTCTCCCTCGCTGTGTCCCACGCTGTGTCCCTCGCTGTGTCCCTCGCTGTCTCTCTCGCTGTGTCTCTCGCTGTGTCCCTCGCTGTCTCCCTCGCTGTCTCCCTCGCTGTCTCCCTCGCTGTCTCCCTCGCTGTCTCCCTCGCTGTCTCCCTCGTCGTCTCCCTCGCCGTCTCCCTTGCAGTCACTCTCTCTGTATCCCCGGCTGTCTCTCTCGCTATCTCCATAGCAGTATCTCTCACTGTCTCCCTCGCTGTCTCCCTCGCTGTCTCTGTCTCTGTCTCTGTCTCTGTCTCTGTCTCTGTCTCTGTCTCTGTCGCTGTCTCTGTCGCTGTCTCTGTCGCTGTCTCTGTCGCTGTCTCCCTCGTCGTCTCCCTCGTCGTCTCCCTCGTCGTCTCCCTCGTCGTCTCCCTGGCCGTCTCCCTGGCCGTCTCCCTGGCCGTCTCCCTGGCCGTCTCCCTGGCCGTCTCCCTCGCAGTCTCTCTCGCTGTCTCTCTCAATGTACTCTCGCTGTCTCCCTCGCTGTCTCACTCGCTCTATCCCTCGCAGTCTCTCTCGCAGTCTCTCTCACAGTCTCTCTCGCTGTCTCCCTCGCAGTCTCTCTCGCTCTCTCCCTCACTGTCTCTCTCGCCGTCTCTCTCGCCGTCTCTCTCGCCGTCTCTCTCGCCGTCTCTCTCGCCGTCTCTCTCTCCATCTCTCTCGCCGTCACTCTCGCAGTCTCCCTCGCTGTCTCCCTCGCTGTCTCCCTCGCTGTCTCCCTCGCAGTCTCTCTCCCAGTCTCTCTCGCAGTCTCTCTCGCAGTCTCCCTCGCAGTCTCCCTCCCAGTCTCTCTCGCAGTCTCTCTCGCAGTCTCTCTCGCAGTCTCTCTCGCAGTCTCTCTCGCAGTCTCTCTCGCAGTCTCTCTCGCAGTCTCTCTCGCAGTCTCTCTCGCTGTCCCTCTCGCAGTCTCTCTCGCTGTCTCTCTCGCAGTCTCTCTCGCAGTCTCTCTCGCAGTCTCTCTCGCAGTCTCTCTCGCAGTCTCTCTCGCAGTCTCTCTCGCAGTCTCTCTCGCAGTCTCTCTCGCTGTCCCTCTCGCAGTCTCTCTCGCAGTCTCCTTTGCAGTCTCTCTCGCTGTCTCTCTCGCTGTCTCCCACGCTGTCTCCCACGCTGTCTCCCACGCTGTCTCCCACGCTGTCTCCCTCGCAGTCTCTCTCGCAGTCTCTCTCGCAGTCTCTCTCGCAGTCTCTCTCGCAGTCTCTCTCGCAGTCTCTCTCGCAGTCTCTCTCGCAGTCTCTCTCGCAGTCTCTCTCGCAGTCTCTCTCGCAGTCTCTCTCGCAGTCTCTCTCGCTTTCTCCCTCGCTGTCTCTCTCGCTGCCGCCCTCGCTGTCTCCCTAGCAGTCGCTCTCGCAGTCTCTCTCGCTGTCTTCCTCGCTGTGTCCCTCGCCGTCTCTCCCGCAGTCTCTCTCGCAGTCTCTCTCGCAGTCTTCCTCGCAGTTTCTCTCGCTGTCTCCCTCGCTGCCTCCCACGCTGTCTCCCTCGCTGTCTCACGCAATCTCTCTCGCATTCTCTCTCGTTGTCTCCCTTGCAGTCTCTCTCGCTGTGTCCCTCGCAGTCTCTCTCGCAGTCTCTATTGCTGTCTCTGTCGCTGTCTCCCTCGCTGTCTCCCTCGCTGCCTCCCTCGCAGTCTCTCTCGAAGTCTCTCTCGCTGTCTCCCTCGCTGTCTCTCTCTCTCTCGCCGTCTCCCTCGCCGTCTTTTTTTTTAGAATATTACAGCGCAGTACAGGCCCTTCGGCCCTCGATGTTGCGCCGATCATCTGACCTACACTATTCCATTTACATCCATATGTCTATCCAATGACCACTTAAATGCCCTTAAAGTTGGCGAGTCTACTACTGTTGCAGGCAGGGCGTTCCACGCCCCTACTACTCTCTGCGTAAAGAAACTACCTCTGACATCTGTCCTATATCTTTCACCCCTCAACTTAAAGCTATGTCCCCTCGTGTTTGCCATCCTCATCCGAGGAAAAAGACTCTCACTATCCACCCTATCTAACCCTCTGATTATCTTGTATGTCTCTATTAAGTCACCTCTCCTCCTCCTTCTCTCGAACGAAAACAACCCCAAGTCCCTCAGCCTTTCCTCGTAAGACCTTCCTTCCATACCAGGCAACATCCTAGTAAATCTCCTCTGCACCCTTTCCAAAGCTTCGACATCCTTCCTATAATGCGGTGACCAGAACTGCACGCAATACTCCAGGTGCGGCCTCACCAGAGTTTTGTACAGCTGCATCATGACCCCGTGGCTCTGAAACTCGATCCCCCTACTAATAAAGGCTAACACACCATATGCCTTCTTGACAGCCCTATTAACCTGGGTAGCAACTTTCAGGGATTTATGTACCTGGATACCAAGATCTCTCTGCTCATCTACACTACCAAGAATCTTCCCATTAGCCCAGTACTCTGCATTGCTGTTACTCCTTCCAAAGTGAATCACCTCACCCTTCTCCGCATTAAACTCCATTTGCCATCTCTCAGCCCAGCTCTGCAGCCTATCTATGTCCCTCTGTACCCTACAACACCCTTCGACACTATCCACAACTCCACCGACCTTCGTGTCATCCGCAAATTTACTAACCCACCCTTCTACACCCTCATCCAGGTCGTTTATAAAAATGACAAACAGCAGTGGCCCCAAAACAGAACCTTGCGGTACACCACTAGTAACTAAACTCCAGGATGAACATTTGCCATCAACCACCACCCTCTGTCTTCTTTCAGCTAGCCAATTTCTGATCCAAAGCTCTAAATCACCTTCAACCCCATACTTGCGTATTTTCTGCAATAGCCTACCGTGGGGAACCTTATCAAACGCCTTACTGAAATCCACATACACCACATCCACGGCTTTACCCTCATCCACCTGTTTGGTCACCTTCTCGAAAAACTCAATAAGGTTTGTGAGGCACGACCTACCTTTCACAAAACCGTGCTGACTATCGCAAATGAACTTATTCTTTTCAAGATGATTATAAATCCTGTCTCTTATAACCTTTTCCAACATTTTACCCACAACCGAAGTAAGGCTCACAGGTCTATAATTACCAGGGCTGTCTCTACTCCCCTTCTTGAACAAGGGGACAACATTTGCTATCCTCCAGTCCTCCGGCACTACTCCTGTCGACAATGACGACTTGAAGATCAACAACAACGGCTCTGCAATCTCCTCCCTGGCTTCCCAGAGAATCCTAGGATAAATCCCATCTGGCCCAGGGGACTTATCTATTTTCACTCTTTCCAAAATTGCTAACACCTCCTCCTTGTGAATCTCAATCCCATCTAGCCTAGTAGGCTGTATCTCAGTAATCTCCTCGGCAACATTTTCTTTCTCTACTGTAAATACTGACGAAAAATATTCATTTAACGCTTCCCCTATCTCCTCTGATTCCGCACACAACTTCCCACTACTATCCTTGATTGGCCCTGTTCTAACTCTTATCATTCGTTTATTCCTGATATACCTATAGAAAGCCTTAGGGTTTTCTTTGATCCTATCCGCCAATGACTTCTCGTGTCCTCTCCTTGCTCTTCTTAGCCCTCCCTTTAGATCCTTCCTGGCTAGCTTGTAACTCTCAAGCGCCCTAACTGAGCCTTCACGTCTCATCCTAACATAAGCCGCCCTCTTCCTCTTGACAAGCGCTTCAACTTCTTGAGTAAACCACGGCTCCCTTGCTCGACAACTTCCTCCCTGCCTGACAGGTACATACTTATCAAGGACACGCATTAGCTGCTCCTTGAATAAGCTCCACATTTCGTTTGTGCCCATCCCCTGCAGTTTCCTTCCCCATCCTACACATCCTAAATCTTGCCTAATCGCGTCATAATTTCCTTTCCCCCAGCTATAATTCTTGCCCTGTGGTATATACCTGTCCCTGCCCATCGCTAAGGTAAACCTAACCGAATTGTGATCACTATCGCCAAAGTGCTCACCTACATCTAAATCGAACACCTGGCCGGGTTCATTACCCAGTACCAAATCCAATGTGGCATCGCCCCTGGTTGGCCTGTCCACATACTGTGTCAGAAAACCCTCCTGCACACACTGGACAAAAACAGACCCATCTAAAGTACTCGAACTATAGTATTTCCAGTCAATATTTGGAAAGTTAAAGTCCCCCATAACCACTACCCTGTTACTCTCGCTCCTGTCGAGAATCATCTTCGCTATCCTTTCCTCTACATCTCTGGAACTATTCGGAGGTCTATAGAAAACTCCCAACAGGGTGACCTCTCCTCTCCTGTTTCTAACCTCGGCCCATACTACCTCAGTAGACGAGTCCTCAAACGTCTTTTCTGCCGCTGTAATACTTTCCTTGATTAACAATGCCACACCCCCCCCTCTTTTACCCTCTTCTCTGTTCTTTCTGAAACATCTAAATCCCGGAACCTGCAACATCCATTCCTGCCCCTGCTCTACCCATGGCTCCGAAATGGCCACAACATCAGGATCCCAGGTACCAACCCATGCTGCAAGCTCACCCACCTTATTCCGGATGCTCCTGGCGTTGAAGTAGACACACTTTAAACCAAGTTCTTGCTTGCCAGTGCCCTCTTGCGTCCCTGTAACCTTATCCCCTACCTCACTACTCTCAACAGCCTGTACACTGGCACTGCAATTTAGGTTCCCATTCCCCTGCTGATTTAGTTTACACCCCCCCCGAAGAGCACTAACAAATCTCCCCCCCAGGATATTGGTACCCCTCTGGTTCAGGTGAAGACCATCCTGTTTGTAGAGGTCCCACCTACCCCAGAAAGAGCCCCAATTATCCAGGAAACCAAAACCCTCCCTCCTACACCATCCCTGCAGCCACGTGTTCAACTCCTCTCTCTCCCTATTCCTCTCTTCGCTAGCACGTGGCACAGGCAACAACCCAGAGATAACAACTCTGGTTGTTCTCGCTCTAAGCTTCCACCCTAGCTCCCTGAATTTCTGCCTTAAATCCCCATCTCTCTTCCTACCTATGTCGTTGGTGCCTATGTGGACCACGACTTGGGGGTGCTCCCCCTCCCGCTTAAGGATCCCAAAAACACGATCGGAGACATCACGTACCCTGGCACCTGGGAGGCAACACACCAACCGTGAGTCTCTCTCGTTCCCACAGAACCTCCTATCTGTTCCCCTAACTATGGAGTCCCCAATGACTAATGCTCTGCTCCTCTTCCCTTTTCCCTTCTGAGCAAC
This sequence comes from Heterodontus francisci, assembly GCF_036365525.1. Classification (NCBI taxonomy): domain Eukaryota; kingdom Metazoa; phylum Chordata; class Chondrichthyes; order Heterodontiformes; family Heterodontidae; genus Heterodontus; species Heterodontus francisci. The sequence goes on along the minus strand of NW_027140869.1, from coordinate 7,643 downwards.
AGGGACAGACTCTGTGCCAGAGACCTGCACCCCATTGCTTACCCCTGGTAAGTCGTCCCCCCCAACAGTATCCAAAACGGTATACCTGTTGTTGAGGGAAACGGCCACAGGGGATCCCTGCACTGCCTGCTGGTTCCCTTTCCTTCCCCTGACGGTAACCCATCTACCTACTTCTTTTACCTGAGGTGTGACTGCCTCCCTATAACTCCTGTCAATAATCCCCTCCGCCTCCCGAATGATCCGAAGTTCATCCAGCTCCAGTTCCCTAACGCGGTCTGCGAGGAGCTGGAGTTGGGTGCACTTCCCGCAGATGCAGTCAGCAGGGACACTCTTGGCGACCCCTACCTCCCACATTCTGCAGGAGGAACATACAACTGCCTTTACCTCCATTCCCACTATTCTAGATTCCCAATAAATCTACTGAAAAACCAATCGAAAAAAAAAAGTCAAAACTTGTTCGCTTAGCAATCCGACGGACTGAAGTTTTAAATAAAAAGCTTACCTTATCAACACCCTAGAGTCCTTTTTTTTTGGTTAGAGGAGGAGGGTGGGTGGGAGACACTACACGTGTAGTGTCTCGGGTACTGCCACTGCCCAAATAAATAGTTTTCCCCTACCCAGCAGTCCCCGGTCCTCCGAAACAAAAAAGGGATTAACTTGTAACTTACTGAAATTGACCGCTCAGCTGAAAGTCCGCTCCGCACCCCGTTCTATCAAGGCTGCTCCTCGCAAAAGACAAAGATTTTAAAACTGCCCAAATAAATAGTTTTCCCCTACCCAGCAGTCCCCGGTCCTCCGAAACAAAAAAGGGATTAACTTGTAACTTACTGAAATTGACCGCTCAGCTGAAAGTCCGCTCCGCACCCCGTTCTATCAAGGCTGCTCCTCGCAAAAGACAAAGATTTTAAAACTGCCCAAATAAATAGTTTTCCCCTACCCAGCAGTCCCCGGTCCTCCGAAACAAAAAAGGGATTAACTTGTAACTTACTGAAATTGACCGCTCAGCTGAAAGTCCGCTCCGCACCCCGTTCTATCAAGGCTGCTCCTCGCAAAAGACAAAGATTTTAAAACTGCCCAAATAAATAGTTTTCCCCTGTCTCCCTCGCATTCTCTCTCGCAGTCTCTCTCGCAGTCTCTCTCGCAGTCTCCCTCGCAGTCTCCCTCGCAGTCTCCCTCGCAGTCTCCCTCGCAGTCTCTCTCGCTGTCTCCCTCACAGTCTCTCTCGCTGTCTCCCTCGCAGTCTCTCTCGAAGTCGCTCTCGCTGTCTCTCTCGCAGTCCTTCTCGCAGTCCTTCTCGCAGTCCTTCTCGCAGTCTCTCTCGCTGTCTCCAGCGCTGTCTCCCTCGCTGTCTCCCTCGCTGTCTCCCTCGCTGTCTCCCTCGCTGTCTCCCTCGCTGTCTCCCTCGCTGTCTCCCTCGCTGTCTCTCTCGCTGTCTCTCTCGCTGTCTCCATGGCTTTCTCCCTCGCTGTCTCTCTCGCTGTCTCTCTCGCTGTCTCTCTCGCTGTCTCTCTCGCTGTCTCTCTCGCTGTCTCTCTCGCTGCCTCTCTCGCTGCCTCTCTCGCTGCCTCTCTCGCTGTCTCTCTCGCTGTCTCCCTTGCAGTCTCTCTTGCAGTCTCTCTCGCTGTCTCCCTCGCTGTATCTCTCGCTCTCTCCCTCGCTGTCTCCCTCGCTGTCTCACGCGCTCTCTCTCGCAGTCTCTCTCGCTGTCTCTTTCGCTGTGTCCCTCGCTGTGTCCCTCGCTGTGTCCCTCGCTGTGTCCCTCGCTGTCTCTCTCGCAGTCTCCCTCGCTGTCTCCCTCGCTGTCTCCCTCGCTGTCTCCCTCGCTGTCTCCCTCGCTGTCTCCCTCGCTGTCTCCCTCGCTGTCTCCCTCGCTGTCTCCCTCGCAGTCTCTCTCGCTGTCTCTCTCGCTGTCTCCCTCGCTGTCTCCCTCGCTGTCTCCCTCGCTGTCTCCCTCGCTGTCTCCCTCGCTGTCTCCCTCGCCGTCTCCCTCGCCGTCTCCCTCGCAGTCACACTCTCTGTATCCCCGGCTGTCTCTCTCGCTATCTCCATAGCAGTCTCTCTCACTGTCTCTGTCGCTGTCGCTGTCGCTGTCGCTGTCGCTGTCGCTGTCGCTGTCGCTGTCGCTGTCGCTGTCTCTGTCGCTGTCTCTGTCGCTGTCTCTGTCGCTGTCGCTGTCGCTGTCGCTGTCGCTGTCTCCCTCGCTGTCTCCCTCGCTGTCTCCCTCGCTGTCTCCCTCGCCGTCTCCCTGGCCGTCTCCCTGGCCGTCTCCCTGGCCGTCTCCCTGGCCGTCTCCCTGGCCGTCTCCCTGGCCGTCTCCCTGGCAGTCTCTCTCGCAGTCTCTCTCGCTGTACTCTCGCTGTCTCCCTCGTTGTCTCACTCGCTCTATCCCTCGCTGTATCTCTCGCAGTCTCTCTCACAGTCTCCCTCGCTGTCTCCCTCGCAGTCTCTCTCGCTCTCTCCCTCACCGTCTCTCTCGCCGTCTCTCTCGCCGTCTCTCTCGCCGTCTCTCTCGCCGTCTCTCTCTCCGTCTCTCTCGCCGTCTCTCTCGCAGTCTCCCTCGCAGTCTCCCTCGCAGTCTCCCTCGCAGTCTCCCTCGCAGTCTCCCTCGCAGTCTCCCTCGCAGTCTCCCTCGCTGTCTCCCTCGCTGTCTCCCTCGCAGTCTCCCTCGCAGTCTCTCTTGCAGTCTCTCTTGCAGTCTCTCTCGCTGTCTCCCTCGCTGTCTCCCTCGCTGTCTCCCTCGCTGTCTCATGCGCTCTCTCTCGCAGTCTCTCTCGCTGTCTCTCTCACTGTGTCCCTCGCTGTGTCCCTCGCTGTGTCCCTCGCTGTCTCTCTCGCAGTCTCTCTCGCTGTCTCTCTCGCTGTCTCTCTCGCAGTCTCTCTCGCAGTCTCCTTTGCAGTCTCCTTTGCAGTCTCCCTCGCTGTCTCCCTCGCTGTCTCCCTCGCTGTCTCCCTCGCTGTCGCCCTCGCAGTCTCCCTCGCTGTCTCCCTCGCAGTCTCCCTCGCAGTCTCCCTCGCAGTCTCTCTCACTGTCTCCCTCGCTGTCTCTCTCGCTGTCTCTCTCGCTGTCTCCCTCGCAGTCTCTCTCGCAGTCCCTCTCGCTGTCTCCCTCGCTGTCTCCCTCGCTGTCTCCCTCGCTGTCTCCCTCGCTGTCTCCCTCGCTGTCTCCCTCGCTGTCTCCCTCGCTGTATCCCTCGCTCTCTCCCTCGCTCTCTCCCTCGCAGTCTCCCTCACCGTCTCCCTCACCGTCTCCCTCGCCGTCTCTCTCGCAGTCTCTCTCACTGTCTTCCTCGCAGTTTCTCTCGCTGTCTCCCTCGCTGTCTCCCTCGCTGTCTCCCTCGCTGTCTCCCTCGCTGTCTCCCTCGCTGTCTCCCTCGCTGTCTCCCTCGCTGTCTCCCTAGCAGTCGCTCTCGCAGTCGCTCTCGCAGTCGCTCTCGCAGTCGCTCTCGCAGTCGCTCTCGCTGTCTCCCTCGCTGTCTCCCTCGCTGTCTCCCTCGCTGTCTCCCTAGCAGTCGCTCTCGCAGTCTCTCTCGCTGTCTTCCTCGCTGTGTCCCTCGCAGTCTCTCTCGCAGTCTCTCTCGCAGTCTCTCTCGCAGTCTCTCTCGCAGTCTCTCTCGCAGTCTTCCTCGCAGTTTCTCTCGCTGTCTCCCTCGCTGCCTCCCACGCTGTCTCCCTCGCTGTCTCACGCGATCTCTCTCGCATTCTCTCTCGTCTCCCTTGCAGTCTCTCTCGCTGTGTCCCTCGCAGTCTCTCTCGCAGTCTCTATTGCTGTCTCTGTCGCTGTCTCCCTCGCTGTCTCCCTCGCTGTCTCCCTCGCTGTCTCCCTCGCTGTCTCCCTCGCTGTCTCCCTCGCTGTCTCCCTCGCTGTCTCTCTCGAAGTCTCTCTCGCTGTCTCCCTCGCTGTCTCTCTCTCTCTCGCCGTCTCCCTCACTGTCTCCCTCGCTGTCTCCCTCGCATTCTCTCTCGCTGTCTCCCTCGCATTCTCTCTCGCTGTCTCCCTCGCAGTCTCCCTCGCAGTCTCCCTCGCAGTCTCCCTCGCAGTCTCCCTCGCAGTCTCTCTCGCAGTCTCCCTCGCATGCTCCCTCGCAGTCTCCCTCGCAGTCTCTCTCGCTGTCTCACTCACAGTCTCTCTCGCTGTCTCCCTCGCAGTCTCTCTCGAAGTCGCTCTCGCTTTCTCCCTCGCTGTCTCTCTCGCAGTCCTTCTCGCAGTCTCTCTCGCTGTCTCCCTCGCTGTCTCCCTCGCTGTCTCCCTCGCTGTCTCCCTCGCTGTCTCCCTCGCTGTCTCCCTCGCTGTCTCCCTCGCTGTCTCCCTCGCTGTCTCCCTCGCTGTCTCCCTCGCTGTCTCCCACGCAGTCTCTCTCGCTGTCTCTCTCGCTGTCTCTCTCGCTGTCTCCATGGCTTTCTCCCTCGCTGTCTCTCTCGCTGTCTCTCTCGCTGTCTCTCTCGCTGTCTCTCTCGCTGTCTCTCACGCTGTCTCTCTCGCTGTCTCTCTCGCTGCCTCTCTCGCTGTCTCTCTCGCTGTCTCCCTTGCAGTCTCCCTTGCAGTCTCTCTCGCTGTCTCCCTCGCTGCATCTCGCTGTCTCCCTCGCTGTCTCCCTCGCTGTCTCACGCGCTCTCTCTCGCAGTCTCTCTCGCTGTCTCTCTCGCAGTCTCTCTCGCTGTCTCTCTCGCTGTCTCTCTCGCTGTGTCTCTCGCTGTGTCTCTCGCTGTCTCCCTTGCTGTGTCTCTCGCTGAGTCCCTCGCTGTGTCCCTCGCTGTGTCCCTCGCTGTGTCCCTCGCTGTGTCCCTCGCTGTGTCCCTCGCTGTGTCCCTCGCTGTGTCCCTCGCTGTCTCTCTCGCAGTCTCCCTCGCTGTCTCCCTCGCTGTCTCCCTCGCTGTCTCCCTCGCTGTCTCCCTCGCTGTCTCCCTCGCTGTCTCCCTCGCTGTCTCCCTCGCTGTCTCCCTCGTCGTCTCCCTCGCCGTCTCCCTTGCAGTCACACTCTCTGTATCCCCGGCTGTCTCTCGCTATCTCCATAGCAGTCTCTCTCACTGTCTCCCCCGCTGTCTCTGTCGCTGTCTCTGTCGCTGTCTCTGTCGCTGTCTCCGTCGCTGTCTCTGTCGCTGTCTCTGTCGCTGTCTCTGTCTCTGTCGCTGTCTCTGTCGCTGTCTCTGTCGCTGTCTCCCTCGCTGTCTCTGTCGCTGTCTCCCTCGCTGTCTCCCTCGCTGTCTCCCTCGCTGTCTCCCTCGCTGTCTCCCTCGCTGTCTCCCTCGCTGTCTCCCTCGCTGTCTCTCTCGCTGTCTCCCACGCTGTCTCTCTCGCAGTCTCTCTCGCAGTCTCTCTCGCTGTCTCCCTCGCTGTCTCTCTCGCTGTCTCTCTCGCTGTCTCCCTCGCAGTCTCTCTTGCAGTCTCTCTCGCTGTCTCCCTTGCAGTCTCTCTCGCTGTCTCCCTCGCTGTCTCTCGCGCTCTCTCTCGCGCTCTCTCTCGCTGTCTCTCTCGCTGTGTCCCTCGCTGTGTCCCTCGCTGTCTCCCTCGCTGTCTCCCTCGCTGTCTCCCTCGCTGTCTCCCTCGCTGTCTCCCTCGCCGTCTCCCTCGCCGTCTCCCTCGCCGTCTCCCTCGCCGTCTCCCTCGCCGTCTCCCTCGCCGTCTCCCTCGCCGTCTCCCTCGCAGTCTCCCTCGCCGTCTCCCTCGCCGTCTCCCTCGCCGTCTCCCTCGCCGTCTCCCTCGCCGTCTCCCTCGCCGTCTCCCTCGCCGTCTCCCTTGCAGTCACTCTCTCTCTATCCCCGGCTGTGTCTCTCGCTATCTCCATAGCAGTCTCTGTCGCTGTCTCTGTCGCTGTCTCTGTCGCTGTCTCCCTTGCTGTCTCCCTTGCTGTCTCCCTTGCTGTCTCCCTTGCTGTCTCCCTCGCTGTCTCCCTCGTCGTCTCCCTGGCCGTCTCCCTGGCCGTCTCCCTGGCCTTCTCCCTGGCCGTCTCCCTGGCCGTCTCCCTGGCCGTCTCCCTGGCCGTCTCCCTGGCCTTCTCCCTGGCCGTCTCCCTGGCCGTCTCCCTGGCCTTCTCCCTGGCCGTCTCCCTGGCCGTCTCCCTGGCCGTCTCCCTGGCCGTCTCCCTGGCCGTCTCCCTGGCCGTCTCCCTGGCCGTCTCCCTGGCCGTCTCCCTGGCCGTCTCTCTCGCTGTCTCTCTCAATGTCCTCTCGCTGTCTCACTCGCTGTATCTCTCGCAGTCTCTCTCGCAGTCTCTCTCGCAGTCTCTCTCGCAGTCTCTCTCGCAGTCTCTCTCGCAGTCTCTCTCGCAGTCTCTCTCGCAGTCTCTCTCGCAGTCTCTCTCGCAGTCTCTCTCGCTGTCTCTCTCGCAGGCTCCCTCGCAGTCTCCCTCGCAGTCTCCCTCGCAGTCTCCCTCGCAGTCTCTCTCTCAGTCACTCTCGCAGTCACTCTCGCAGTCTCTCTCGCAGTCTCCCTCGCAGTCTCTCTCGCTGTCTCCCTCGCTGTTTCCCTCACAGTCTCTCTCGCTGTCTCCCTCGCAGTCTCTCTCGAAGTCGCTCTCGCTTTCTCCCTCGCTGTCTCTCTCGCAGTCCTTCTCGCAGTCTCTCTCGCTGTCTCCAGCGCTGTCTCCCTCGATGTCTCCCTCGCTGTCTCCCTCGCTGTCTCCCTCGCTGTCTCTCTCGCTGTCTCCCTCGCTGTCTCTCTCGCTGTCTCTCTCGCTGTCTCTCTCGCTGTCTCTCTCGCTGTCTCTCTCGCTGTCTCCATCGCTTTCTCCCTCGCTGTCTCCCTCACTGTCTCTCTCGCTGTCTCTCTCGCTGTCTCTCTCGCTGTCTCTCTCGCTGTCTCTCTCGCTGCCTCTCTCGCTGCCTCTCTCGCTGTCTCTCTCGCTGTCTCCCTTGCAGTCTCTCTCGCTGTCTCCCTCGCTGTCTCCCTCACTGTGTCTCTTGCTCTCTCCTTCGCTGTCTCCCTCGCTGTCTCCCTCGCTGTCTCATGCGCTCTCTCTCGCATTCTCTCTCGCTGTCTCCCTCACTGTGTCCCTCGCTGTGTCCCTCGCTGTGTCCCTCGCTGTGTCCCTCGCTGTGTCCCTCGCTGTGTCCCTCGCTGTGTCCCTCGCTGTGTCCCTCGCTGTGTCCCTCGCTGTCTCCCTCGCCGTCTCCCTCGCCGTCTCCCTTGCAGTCACTCTCTCTGTATCCCCGGCTGTCTCTTTCGCTATCTCCATAGCAGTCTCTCTCACTGTCTCCCTCGTGTCTCTGTCGCTGTCTCTGTCGCTGTCTCCCTCGCTGTCTCCCTCGCTGTCTCTGTCGCTGTCTCCGTCGCTGTCTCCCTCGCTGTCTCCCTCGCCGTCTCCCTCGCCGTCTCCCTCGCCGTCTCCCTCGCCGTCTCCCTCGCCGTCTCCCTCGCCGTCTCCCTCGCCGTCTCCCTCGCCGTCTCCCTCGCAGTCTCTCTCGCAGTCTCCCTCGCCGTCTCCCTCGCCGTCTCCCTCGCCGTCTCCCTCGCCGTCTCCCTCGCCGTCTCCTTCGCCGTCTCCCTCGCCGTCTCCCTCGCCGTCTCCCTCGCAGTCTCTCTCGCAGTCTCTCTCGCAGTCTCTCTCGCAGTCTCTCTCGCAGTCTCTCTCGCAGTCTCTCTCGCAGTCTCTCTCGCAGTCTCTCTCGCTGTCTCTCTCAATGTACTCTCGCTGTCTCCCTCGCTG
>NW_027140868.1:197500-300000 GCF_036365525.1 Heterodontus francisci | reverse complement strand
ATATGCACACACACACACACACACACACACACACACACACACACACACACACACACCACAGAACAGACACTGAGACTTATATATATGCACACATACACACACACACACCACAGAACAGACACTGAGACATATATATGCACACACACACACACACACACACACACACACACACACACACACCTCTGATCAGACCCTGAGACTTATATATATGCACACACACACACACACACTCACACTCACACACCACAGCCCAGACCCTGAGCCTTATATATATGCACACACACACACACCACAGCCCAGACACTGAGACTTATATATATGCACACACACATACACACACACACACACACACACCACAGCCCAGACACTGAGACTTATATATATGCACTCACACACACACATCACAGCCCAGACACTGAGACTTATATATATATATATACACAGACACTCCAGAACCCAGGCACTGAGATATATATGTATATATTTTTATATATATTTACACACACACACTCTGTCTCTCTCTCGCTCACATTCTCTCTCATACACACACACTTGCTGAATCACATTATCTCAAATACGCGCACACCCTCTCTCTCTCTAATTTCTCTGTTTATTTCTGACACTCACACACATACACAGATCTGGTAACATTGCTGCAGTCTGATGTCTAATTTCTCTGTTTATTTCTGACACTCACACACATACACAGATCTGGTAACATTGCTGCCGTCTGATGTCTAATTTCTCTGTTTATTTCTGACACTCACACACATACACAGATCTGGTAACATTGCTGCCGTCTGATGTCTAATTTCTCTGTTTATTTCTGACACTCACACACATACATTGATCTGTTAACTTTGCTCCAGTCTGATGTCTAATTTCTCTGTTTATTTCTGACACTCACACACATACACAGATCTGGTAACATTGCCGCAGTCTGATGTCTAATTTCTCTGTTTATTTCTGACACTCACACACATACACAGATCCGGTAACATTGCTCCAGTCTAATGTCTAATTTCTCTGTTTATTTCTGACACTCACACACATACACAGATCTGGTAACATTGCTCCAGTCTGATGTCTAATTTCTCTGTTTATTTCCCTTCCTCACAGTTAACTTGCTGACGATTGGGATCCTGTCTCGGGGAAAGTGCGGTCTCTCCAAATGTGTCACTCGGTACCTGGTGGCCATGTCAGCGGCGGATATACTGGTCATTATCCTGGACCTGATATTCAGACACATTCCCATTGTTTATTATGAACAGTTTCTGTTCCTGTTGTCCATCCCCGTGTGCAATATCCACGCCGTCCTGCTTTACACAGTCACAGACTGTTCTGTCTGGTTCACCGTCACTTTCACCTTTGATCGATTTGTGGCCATTTGTTGTCAGAATCTGAAAAGTAAATATTGCAGTGAGAAAACATGTGCTGTGGTTGTGGGAACAGTGAGTTTGCTGAGCTGTTTAAAGAACATCTTCTGGTATTTTATGTTAACGGGTCGGTATCGGTTGAGGAACGATCCCTGGTTTTGTGATGTAACAATGGATGTTCGGAATTCTCGTGTCTGGGGAACAATCGAGTTCCTCCACAACATTCTAACCCCGGCCGTCCCATTTGTGCTGATTCTGCTGCTCAACGCTCTCACCGTCAGACACATTTTAGTGAGCAGCAGAGGACGCAGGAGACTCCGGGCTCACAGCAGTGGAGAGAGTCACAGAGACCCCGAGATGGAGAGTCGAAGGAAATCTATCATTTTACTGTTAGTTATCTCTGGTAATTTCATGCTGTTGTGGGCCCTGTTAATGGTGTATTCGATATATAACCGGATGTTCTATTTTGGTTATCGGTCTGTTTATCTCCCTCTGTTTCTGATGGAATTGTCCTTCATGCTCCAGCTCCTGAGCTGCTCCACAAACACTGTGATTTACGCCGTGACCCAGACTCAGTTCAGAGAGCAGGTGAAGAATGTGCTGAAATATCCCTTTAATACAATTGTTAAATTAATTCAATAATCAGAGGAGGGGGAGGGGCCTGTCACCATGGAGACAGAGCGGGGGAGGGGCCTGTCACCAGGGAGACAGAGCGGGGGAGGGGCCTGTCACCATGGAGACAGAGCGGGGGAGGGGCCTGTCACCATGGAGACAGAGCGGGGGAGGGGACAGTCACCATGGAGACAGAGCGGGGGAGGGGACTGTCACCATGGAGACAGAGCGGGGGAGGGGCCTGTCACCATGGAGACAGAGCGGGGGAGGGGCCTCTCACCATGGAGACAGAGCGGGGGAGGGGACTGTCACCATGGAGACAGAGCGGGGGAGGAGACTGTCACCATGGAGACAGAGCGGGGGAGGGGACTGTCACCATGGAGACAGAGCGGGGGAGGAGACTGTCACCATGGAGACAGAGCGGGGGAGGGGCCTGTCACCATGGAGACAGAGCGGGGGAGGAGACTGTCACCATGGAGACAGAGCGGGGGAGGGGACTGTCACCATGGAGACAGAGCGGGGGAGGGGACTGTCACCATGGAGACAGAGCGGGGGAGGAGCCTCTCACCATGGAGACAGAGCGGGGGAGGGGCCTGTCACCATGGAGACAGAGCGGGGGAGGGGTCTGTCACCACGGAGACCGAGAGGGGGAGGGGCCTGTCACCATGGAGACAGAGCGGGGCAGGGGCCTGTCACCATGGAGACAGAGCGGGGGAGGGGTCTGTCACCACGGAGACCGAGCGGGGGAGGGGCATGTCACCATGGAGACAGAGCGGGGGAGGGGCCTGTCACCATGGAGACAGAGCGGGGGAGGGGTCTGTCACCACGGAGACCGAGCGGGGGAGGGGCCTGTCACCATGGAGACATAGCGGGGGAGGAGACTGTCACCATGGAGACATAGCGGGGGAGGAGACTGTCACCATGGAGACAGAGCGGGGGAGGGGCCTGTCACCATGGAGACAGAGCGGGGAGGGGACTGTCACCATGGAGACAGAGTGGGGGCGGGGCCTGTCACCATGGAGACAGAGCGGGGGAGGGGACTGTCACCATGGAGACAGAGCGGGGGAGGGGCCTGTCACCATGGAGACAGAGCGGGGGAGGGGCCTCTCACCATGGAGACAGAGCAGGGGAGGGGACTGTCACCATGGAGACAGAGCAGGGGAGGGGACTGTCACCATGGAGATAGAGCGGGGGAGGGGACTGTCACCATGGAGACAGAGCGGGGGAGGAGACTGTCACCATGGAGACAGAGCGGGGGAGGAGCCTCTCACCATGGAGACAGAGCGGGGGAGGGGACTGTCACCATGGAGACAGAGCGGGGGAGGGGCCTGTCACCATGGAGATAGAGCGGGGGAGGGGACTGTCACCATGGAGACAGAGCGGGGGAGGGGACTGTCACCATGGAGACAGAGCGGGGGAGGGGCCTGTCACCATGGAGACAGAGCGGGCGAGGGGCCTGTCACCATGGAGACAGAGCGGGGGAGGGGCCTGTCACCATGGAGATAGAGCGGGGGAGGAGACTGTCACCATGGAGACAGAGCGGGGGAGGGGACTGTCACCATGGATACAGAACGGGGGAGGGGCCTGTCACCATGGAGACAGAGCGGGGGAGGGGACTGTCACCATGGAGACAGAGCAGGGGAGGGGCCTCTCACCATGGAGACAGAGCGGGGGAGGGGCCTGTCACCATGGAGACAGAGCGGGGGAGGGGCCTCTCACCATGGAGACAGAGCGGTGGAGGAGACTGTCACCATGGAGACAGAGCGGGGGAGGGGACTCTCACCATGGAGACAGAGCGGGGGAGGGGACTGTCACCATGGAGACAGAGCGGGGGAGGGGCCTCTCACCATGGAGACAGAGCGGGGGAGGGGCCTGTCACCATGGAGACAGAGCGGGGGAGGGGACTGTCACCATGGAGACAGAGCGGGGGAGGGGACTGTCACCATGGAGACAGAGCGGGGGAGGGGACTGTCACCATGGAGACAGAGCGGGGGAGGAGACTGTCACCATGGAGAAAGAGCGGGGGAGGGGCCTGTCACCATGGAGACAGAGCGGGGGAGGGGTCTGTCACCACGGAGACCGAGCGGGGGAGGGGCCTGTCACCACGGAGACAGAGCGTGGGAGGAGACTGTCACCATGGAGACAGAGCGGGGGAGGGGACTGTCACCATGGAGACAGAGCGGGGGAGGGGACTGTCACCATGGAGACAGAGCGGGGGAGGAGATTGTCACCATGGAGACAGAGCGGGGGAGGGGCCTGTCACCACGGAGACAGAGCGGGGGAGGGGTCTGTCACCACGGAGACCGAGCGGGGGAGGGGCCTGTCACCATGGAGACAGAGCGGGGGAGGGGACTGTCACCATGGAGACAGAGCGGTTGGAGGGGACTGTCACCATGGAGATAGAGCGGGGGAGGGGACTGTCACCATGGAGATAGAGCGGGGGAGGGGACTGTCACCATGGAGATAGAGCGGGGGAGGGGACTGTCACCATGGAGGCAGAGCGGGGGAGGAGACTGTCACCATGGAGACAGAGCGGGGGAGGAGACTGTCACCATGGAGACAGAGCGGGGGAGGAGACTGTCACCATGGAGACAGAGCGGGGGAGGGGCCTGTCACCATGGAGACAGAGCGGGGAGGGGACTGTCACCATGGAGACAGAGTGGGGGCGGGGCCTGTCACCATGGAGACAGAGCGGGGGAGGGGACTGTCACCATGGAGACAGAGCGGGGGAGGGGCCTGTCACCATGGAGACAGAGCGGGGGAGGGGCCTCTCACCATGGAGACAGAGCGGGGGAGGGGACTGTCACCATGGAGACAGAGCGGGGGAGGGGACTGTCACCATGGAGATAGAGCGGGGGAGGGGACTGTCACCATGGAGACAGAGCGGGGGAGGAGACTGTCACCATGGAGACAGAGCGGGGGAGGAGCCTCTCACCATGGAGATAGAGCGGGGGAGGGGACTGTCACCATGGAGACAGAGCGGGGGAGGGGACTGTCACCATGGAGACAGAGCGGGGGAGGGGCCAACCATGGAGATAGAGCGGGGAGGGGAATGTCACCATGGAGACAGAGCGGGGAGGGGACTGTCACCATGGAGACAGAGCGGGGGAGGAGACTGTCACCATGGAGACAGAGCGGGGAGGGGCCTGTCACCATGGAGACAGAGCGGGGAGGGACTGTCACCATGGAGACAGAGTGGGGGCGGGGCCTGTCACCATGGAGACAGAGCGGGGGAGGGGACTGTCACCATGGAGACAGAGCGGGGGGGGGCCTGTCACCATGGAGACAGAGCGGGGAGGGGCCTCTCACCATGAGACAGAGCGGGGGAGGGGACTGTCACCATGGAGACAGAGCGGGGGAGGGGACTGTCACCATGAGATAGAGCGGGGAGGGGACTGTCACCATGGAGACAGAGCGGGGGAGGAGACTGTCACCATGGAGACAGAGCGGGGGAGGAGCCTCTCACCATGGAGATAGAGCGGGGGAGGGGACTGTCACCATGGAGACAGAGCGGGGGAGGGGACTGTCACCATGGAGACAGAGCGGGGGAGGGGCCTGTCACCATGGAGATAGAGCGGGGGAGGGGAATGTCACCATGGAGACAGAGCGGGGGAGGGGACTGTCACCATGGAGACAGAGCGGGGGAGGGGCCTGTCACCATGGAGACAGAGCGGACGGGGAGGGGCCTCTCACCATGGAGACAGAGCGGGGGAGGGGCCTGTCACCATGGAGATAGAGCGGGGGAGGAGACTGTCACCATGGAGACAGAGCGGGGGAGGGGACTGTCACCAATGATACAGAACGGGGAGGGGGCCTGTCACCATGGAGACAGAGCGGCGGGGAGGGGACTGTCACCATGGAGACAGAGCGGGGGAGGGGCCTCTCACCATGGAGACAGAGCGGGGGAGGGGCCTCTCACCATGGAGACAGAGCGGGGGAGGGGCCTCTCTCACCATGGAGACAGAGCGGGGGAGAAGACTGTCACCATGGAGACAGAGCGGGGGGGGGAGGAGACTCTCACCATGGAGACAGAGCGGGGGAGGGGACTGTCACCATGGAGACAGAGCGGGGGAGGGGCCTCTCACCATGGAGACAGAGCGGGGGAGGGGCCTGTCACCATGGAGACAGAGCGGGGGAGGGGCCTGTCACCATGGAGACAGAGCGGGGGAGGGTCCTGTCACCATGGAGACAGAGCGGGGGAGGGGACTGTCACCATGGAGACAGAGCGGGGGAGGAGACTGTCACCATGGAGACAGAGCGGGGGAGGGGCCTGTCACCATGGAGACAGAACGGGGGAGGAGACTGTCACCATGGAGACAGAGCGGGGGAGGGGACTGTCACCATGGAGACAGAGCGGGGGAGGGGACTGTCACCATGGAGACAGAGCGGGGGAGGAGCCTCTCACCATGGAGACAAAGCGGGGGAGGGGCCTGTCACCATGGAGACAGAGCGGTGGAGGGGTCTGTCACCACCGAGACCGAGCGGGTGAGGGGCCTGTCACCATGGAGACAGAGCGGGGGAGGGGCCTGTCACCATGGAGACAGAGCCGGGGGGGGGTCTGTCACCACGGAGACCGAGCGGGGGAGGGGCCTGTCACCATGGAGACAGAGCGGGGGAGGGGTCTGTCACCACGGAGACCGTGCGGGGGAGGGGCCTGTCACCATGGATACAGAGCGGGGGAGGAGACTGTCACCATGGAGACAGAGCGGAGGAGGGGACTGTCACCATGGAGACAGAGCGGGGGAGGGGACTGTCACCATGGAGACAGAGCGGGGGAGGAGACTGTCACCATGGAGACAGAGCGGGGGAGGGGCCTGTCACCATGGAGACTGAGAGGGGGAGGGGTCTGTCACCACGGAGAACGAGCGGGGGAGGGGCCTGTCACCACGGAGACAGAGCGGGGGAGGAGACTGTCACCATGGAGACAGAGCGGGGGAGGGGACTGTCACCATGGAGACAGAGCGGGGGAGGGGACTGTCACCATGGAGACAGAGCGGGGGAGGAGACTGTCCCCGTGGAGACAGAGCGGGGGAGGAGACTGTCCCCGTGGAGACAGAGCGGGGGAGGGGCCTGTCACCATGGAGACAGAGCGGGGGAGGGGTCTGTCACCACGGAGACCGAGCGGGGGAGGGGCCTGTCACCACGGAGACAGAGCGGGGGAGGGGACTGTCACCATGGAGACAGAGCGGGGGAGGGGACTGTCACCATGGAGACAGAGCGGGGGAGGGGACTGTCACCATGGAGACAGAGCGGGGGAGGAGACTGTCACCATGGAGACAGAGCGGGGGAGGGGACTGTCACCATGGAGACAGAGCGGGGGAGGAGACTGTCACCATGGAGACAGAGCGGGGGAGGGGCCTGTCACCATGGAGACAGAGCGGGGAGGGGACTGTCACCATGGAGACAGAGCGGGGGCGGGGCCTGTCACCATGGAGACAGAGCGGGGGAGGAGACTGTCACCATGGAGACAGAGCGGGGGAGGAGCCTCTCACCATGGAGATAGAGCGGGGGAGGGGACTGTCACCATGGAGACAGAGCGGGGGAGGGGACTGTCACCATGGAGACAGAGCGGGGGAGGGGCCTGTCACCATGGAGATAGAGCGGGGGAGGGGACTGTCACCATGGAGACAGAGCGGGGGAGGGGACTGTCACCATGGAGACAGAGCGGGGGAGGGGCCTGTCACCATGGAGACAGAGCGGGGGGAGGGGACTGTCACCATGGAGACAGAGTGGGGGAGGGGCCTCTCACCATGGAGACAGAGCGTGGGAGGGGCCTGTCACCATGGAGATAGAGCGTGGGAGGAGACTGTCACCATGGAGACAGAGCGGGGGAGGGGACTGTCACCATGGATACAGAACGGGGGAGGGGCCTGTCACCATGGAGACAGAGCGGGGGAGGGGACTGTCACCATGGAGACAGAGCAGGGGAGGGGACTCTCACCATGGAGACAGAGCGGGGGAGGGGCCTGTCACCATGGAGACAGAGCGGGGGAGGGGCCTGTCACCATGGTGACAGAGCGGGGGAGGAGACTGTCACCATGGAGACAGAGCGGGGGAGGGGACTCTCACCATGGAGACAGAGCGGGGGAGGGGACTGTCACCATGGAGACAGAGCGGGGGAGGGGCCTCTCACCATGGAGACAGAGCGGGGGAGGGGCCTGTCACCATGGAGACAGAGCGGGGGGAGGGGACTGTCACCATGGAGACAGAGCGGGGGAGGGGACTGTCACCATGGAGACAGAGCGGGGGAGGGGCCTGTCACCATGGAGACAGAGCGGGGGAGCGGTCCATCACCATGGAGACAGAGCGGGGGAGGGGCCTCTCACCATGGAGACAGAGCGGGGGAGGGGACTGTCACCATGGAGACAGAGCGGGGAGGGGCCTCTCACCATGGAGACAGAGCGGGGGAGGGGACTGTCACCATGGAGACAGAGCGGGGGAGGGCTCTGTCACCATGGAGACAGAGCAGGGGAGGGGCCTCTCACCATGGAGACAGAGCGGGGGAGGGGCCTGTCGCCATGGAGACAGAGCGGGGGAGGGGCCTCTCACCATGGAGACAGAGCGGGGGAGGAGACTGTCACCATGGAGACAGAGCGGGGGAGGGGACTCTCACCATGGAGACAGAGCGGGGGAGGGGACTGTCACCATGGAGACAGAGCGGGGAGGGGCCTGTCACCATGGAGACAGAGCGGGGGAGGGGACTCTCACCATGGAGACAGAGCGGGGGAGGGGACTCTCACCATGGAGACAGAGCGGGTGAGGGGACTGTCACCATGGAGACAGAGCGGGGGAGGGGCCTGTCACCATGGAGACAGAGCGGGGGAGGGGCCTCTCACCATGGAGACAGAGCGGGGGAGGGGACTGTCACCATGGAGACAGAGCGGGGGAGGGGCCTCTCACCATGGAGACAGAGCGGGGGGGGGGCTGTTTCCAGAGTGACGGCGAATGGGGGCGTGGTCTGTTTCCAAGGTGACGGGAGTGGGGTCGGGGTCTGTTTCCAAGGTGACGGGAGTGGGGGCGGGGTCTGTTACCAAAGTGACGGGAGTGGGGGCGGGGTCTGTTTCCAGAGTGACGGGAGTGGGGGGCGGGGTCTGTTTCCAGAGTGACGGCGAGTGTGGGCGGGGACTGTTTCCAGAGTGACGGGAGTGGGGGCGGGGTCTGTTTCCAAGGTGACGGGTGTGGGGGCGGGGTCTGTTTCCAGAGTGACGGGAGTGGGGGCGGGGTCTGTTACCAAGGTGACGGGAGTGGGGGCGGGGTCTGTTTCCAGGGTGACAGGAGTGGGGGCGGGGTCTGTTTCCAGGGTGACAGGAGTGTGGGCGGGGTCTGTTTCCAAGGTGACGGGTGTGGGGGCGGGGTCTGTTTCCAGAGTGACGGGAGTGGGGGCGGGGTCTTTTACCAATGTGACGGGAGTGGGGGCGGGGTCTTTTACCAAGGTGACGGGAGTGGGGGCGGGGTCTGTTACCTAGGTGACGGGAGTGGGGCCGGGGTCTGTCTCCAGGGTGACGGGAGTGGGGGCGGGGTCTGTTTCCAGGGTGACGGAGTGGGGGCGGGGTCTGTTTCCAGAGTGACGGGAGTGGGGGCGGGGTCTGTTTCCAGAGTGACGGGAGTGGGGGCGGGGTCTGTTTCCAGGGTGACGGGGAGTGGGGGCGGGGTCTGTTTCCAGGGAGACGGGAGTGGGGGCGGGGTCTGTTTCCAGGGTGACGGAGTGGGGGCGGGGTCTGAATCTTTCTGATTCTTTTATAATCCCTTTCAAACTAAAAGAATCCTGATAATTATTGATAATTCTTTATAATAATTTATAAACATTTACTGACCTTTACAACCTTTATAAACTGTTTATAATTCTTCCTCTCACTTTGTAAATCTTTATAAAATTTATGATTGTCTGTTATTTATTATCCTTTATGAGATTTTATTCTCATTTATAATCTGTTACATTCACTGCCCTGGACAGAAAACATTGAAAATGATCCCCGTGGATTACTCATAATTCAAACAGATCACAGAGCATATCATTTAAAATGGCCGCAGCACATGTCGCATAAAATGGCCGCAGTGAAGGTGACATCAAACAGACCACAGTGCATATCATTTAAAATGGCCGCAGCACATGTCGCGTAAAATGGCCGCAGTGAAGGTGACATCAAACAGACCACAGTGCATATCATTTAAAATGGCCGCAGCACATGTCACGTAAAATGGCTGCAGTCAAGGTGACATCAAACAGACCACAGAGCATAACATTTAAAATGGACGCAGTGACGGTGACATCAAACAGACCACAGTGCATATCATTTAAAATGGCCGCAGTACATGTCGCGTAAAATGGCCGCAGTGAAGGTGACATCAAACAGACCACAGAGCATAACATTTAAAATGGACGCAGTGACCGTGACATCAAACAGACCACAGAGCACATCATTTAGAATGGCCGCAGCACATGTCGCTTAAAATGGCCGCGGTGCAGGTGATATCAAACAGACAACAGTGCATATCACCAGCTGGAGTTGTACTGAGCCTCTCTCACTCACCAGGAAACAGCCAATTCAATCCAGACCTCTATTAATGCCAGCTGGAGTGGTACTGAGCCCCACTCACACACCAGATAAGAGCCAATTGAATTTCAGCCTATATTAATACCAGCTGGAGTGGTACTGAGGCTCATTCACATACCGGGAAAGAACCAATTCAATCCAGGCCCCTATTAATACCAGCTGGAGTAAAATTAACTCCCACTCACACACCGGGAGAGAAGCAATTCAATCCAGGAGTCTATTAATACCAGCTGCAGTGGTGCGGAGTGCCACTCACCAACCAGGAAATCGCCAATTCAATCCAGACCTCTATGAATGCCGGCTGGTGTGGTACTGAGTCTCTCTCAAACATCAGGAGCGAGGCAATTTAATCCAGGCCTCTATGAATACCAACTGGAGTTGTCCTGATTCCCACTCACACACCAGGAATGAGCCAATTCAATCCAGGCCTCTATTGATACCAGCTGCAGTGGTACTGATCCCCACTCACACACCAGGAAAGTGCCAATTCAATCCAGGCCTCCATTTAGAGCGACTGGAGTGGGACTGAGTCCCACTCACACATCGAGAGAGAGGCAATTCAATCCACGCCCCTATTAATACCATCTGGAGTGGTACTGAGTCCCACTCACACACCAGGAATGTGTAAATTCAATCTAGGCCTCTCTTAATACCTGCAGAAGTGGTACAAAGCCCCTCTAACACAGGAGGAAAGAGACAATATATTCCTGAACACGATCAATACCAGTTGGAGTTGCACTGAGTCCCACTCACACATCAGGAAAGAGCCAATTCAATCCAGACCTCTTTTAATATCAGCTGGAGTGGTAGTGAGCCCCACTCACACACCAGGATACAGCCAATTCAATCCAGACGTCTTATTAACACCAGCTGGAGTGGTACTGAACCCAACTCACACACCAGGAAAGAGCCAATTCAATCCAGAACGCTTATTAACACCAGCTGGAGTGGCACTGAGCCCCAGTCACACACCAGGAAAGAGCCAATTCAAACAAGGCCTCTATTAATATCAGCTGCAGTGGCACTGATCCGCACTCACGCACCAGGAAAGAGCCAATTCAATCCAGGCCTCTATTTGGAGCGACTGGAGTGGGACTGAGTCCCACTCACACACCAGGATAGAGCCAATTCAAACCAGGTTTCCATTAATAACAGCTGGAGAGGTACTGAGTCCCACTCACACACCAGGAAAGAGCCAATTCAATCCAGACCTCTTATTAATACCAGCTGAAGTGATACTGAGTACCACTCACACACCAGAAAAGAGCCAATTAATCCAGACCTCTATTAATACCAGCTGGAGTGGTGCTGAGTCTCACTCACACATCATGAAAGAGCCAAATCAATCAAGGCCTCTATTAATACCAGCTGAAGTGGGGCTGAGTCCCACTCACACACCAGGAAAGAGACAATTGAAACCAGGCCTCTATTAATACCAGCTGGAGTGGTACTGAGTCCCACTCACACACCAGGAGAGAGCCAATTAATCCAGACCTCTATTAATACCAGCTGCAGTGATACTGATCCCCACTCACACACCAGGGAAGACCCAATTCAATACAGGCCTCTATTAATACCAGCTGGAGTGGCACCGAGTCCCACTCACACCAGGAAAGTGCCAATCCAATCCAGATCTCTATTAATACCAGCTGGAGTGGCACCGCGTCCCACTCACACCAGGAATGTGCCAATCCAATCCAGATCTCTATTAATACCAGCTGCAGTGGTACCGAGTCCCACTCACACACCAGAAAATAGACAACTCAATCCAGACCTCGATGAATACAAGCTGGAATGGCACTGAGTCTAACTTACACATCAGGAAAGAGCAAAATCATTCCAGACCTTGATGAATACCAGCTGGAGTGGCACTGGGTATCACTTATACACCAAGAAAGGGCCAACACAATCCAACCCTCTTATTAACACCAGCTGGAGAGGTACTGAGCACCACTCACACACCAGGACGGAGCCAATTCAATCCAGACCTCTACTAATAACAGCTGGAGTGGTACTGAGCACCACTCACACTCCAGGAAAGAGCCAATTCAATCCAGACCTCTATTAATACCAGCTGGAGTGGTACTGAGTCCCATTGAAACACCAGGAAGGAGCCAATTCAATCCAGACCTCTATTAATACCAGCTGGAGTGGTACTGAGTCCCACTCTCACACCGGTAGAGAGCTAATTCAATCCAGGCCTCCATTAATAACAGCTGCAGTGGTACTAATCCCCACTCACACACCAGGAAGGTGCCAATTCAATCCAGCCCTCTATTAATACCACCGGAAGTGGTACTGAGTCCCACTGAAACACCAGCAAAGAGCCAATTCAATCCACACCTCTATTAATACCAGCTGGAGTGGTACTGAGTCCCACGCACACACAGGTAGAGAGGCAATTCAATCCAGGCCTCTATTAATACCAGCTGGAGTGGTACTGAGTCCCACTCACACCAGGAAAGAGCAAATTCGATCCAGACTTCTATTAATACCGGCTGCAGTGGTACTGAGTCCCACTCTCACACCGGTAGAGAGGCAATTCAATACAGGCCTCTATTAATACCAGCTGCAGTGGTACTGATCCCCACTCACAAACCAGGAAAGTGCCAATTCAATCCACGCCTCTATTAATACCAGCTGGAGTTGCACTGAGTCCCACTCACACCTCAGGAAAGAGCCAATTCAAACCAGACCTCGATTAATACCAGCTGCCGTGGTACTGATCCCCCCCTCACACACTAGGAAAGAGCCAATTCAATCCAGGCCTCTATTTAGAGCGACTGGAGTGGTACTGAGTCCCACTCACACACCAGGATAGAGCCAATTCAAACCAGGTTTCCATTAATACCAGCTGGAGAGGTACTGAGTCCCACTCACACCCAGGAAAGAGTCAATTCAATCCAGGCCTCTATTAATACCAGCTGGAGTGGTACTGAGTCCCACTCACACACCAGGAAATTGGCAATTCAATCTAGGTTTCTATTAATACCAGCTGGAGTGGTACTGAGTCTCACTCACACACCAGGAAAGCGCAAATTCAATCCAGACCTCTTATTAATACCTGCTGAAGTGGTACTGAGAACCACTCACACACCAGGAAAGAGCCAATTAATCCAGACCTCTATTAATACCAGCTGGAGTGGGGCTGAGTCCCACTCTCACACCAGGACAGAGCCAATTCAATCCAGACCTCTATTAATACCAGCTGGAGTGGCACTGAGCCCCAGTCACACACCAGGAAAGCACCAATTCAATCCAGACCTCTATTAATACCAGCTGGAGTGGAACTGAGTCCCACTCACACACCAGGAAAGAGACAATTGAAAATCAGGCATCTTTTAGTACCAGCTGGAGTGGTGCTGAGTCCCACTCAGACACCGGGAGAGAGGCAATTCAATCCAGACCTCCATGAATGCCAGCTAGTGTGGTACTGAGTCTCTCTCACACATCAGGAGAGAGGCAATTCAGTCCAGGCCTCTATTGATACCAGCTGCAGTGGTACTGATCCCCACTCACGCACCAGGAAAGTGCCAATTCAATTCAGGCCTCTATTAATCCCAGCTGGAGTTGAACTGAGCCCCACTCACACGCCAGGAAAGAGCCAATTTAATCCAGGCCTCTATTTAGAGTGACTGCAGTGGGACTGAGTCCCACTCACACATCATGAAAGAGCCAATTCAATCCAGGCCTCTATTTAGAGCGACTGGAGTGGGACTGAGCCCCACTCACTCACCAGTTAAGAGACAATTCAATACAGGCCTCTATTTAGAGCGATTGGAGTGGGACTGAGCCCCACTCACTCACCAGTTAAGAGACAATTCAATACAGGCCTCTATTAATACCAGCTGGAGTTGCACTGAGTCCCACTAACACCTCAGGAACGTGCCAATTCAATCCAGACCTCGATTTATACCAGCTGGAGTGGTACTGAGCCCCACTCACTCATCATGAAAGAGCCAATTCAATCAAGGCCTCTATTAATATCAGCTGCAGTGGCACTGATCCCCACTCACGCACCAGGAAAGAGCCAATTCAATCCAGGCCTCTATTTGGAGCGACTGGAGTGGGACTGAGTCCCACTCACACACAAGGATAGAGCCAATTCAAACAAGGGTTCCATTAATACCAGCTGGAGAGTTACTGAGTCCCACTCACACACCAGGAAAGAGCCAATTCAATCCAGACCTCTTATTAATACCAGCTGAAGTGGTACTGAGTACCACTCACACACCATGAAAGAGCCAATTAATGCAGACCTCTATTAATACCTGCTGGAGTGGTACTGAGTCTCACTCACACACCAGGAAAGCGCCAATTCAATCCAGGCCTCCATGAATACAAGCTGGAGTGGTACTGAGTGCCACTCACACACCAGGAAAGGGCCAATTCAATCCAGGCCTCCATGAATACAAGCTGGAGTGGTACTGAGTACCACTCACACACCAGGAAAGAGCCAATTCATCCAGACCTCTATTAATACCAGCTGGAGTGGTACTGAGTGCCACTCACACACCAGGAAAGGGCCAATTCAATCCAGGCCTCCATGAATACAAGCTGGAGTGGTACTGAGTACCACTCACACACCAGGAAAGAGACAATTGAATCCAGGCCTCTATTAATACCAGCTGGAGTGGTACTGAGTCCCACTCTCACACCAGGACAGAGCCAATTCAATCCAGACCTCTATTAATACCAGCTGGAGTGGTACTGATCCCCATTCACGCACCAGGAAAGCACCAATTCAATCCAGACCTCTATTAATACCAGCTGGAGTGGAACTGAGTCCCACTCACACACCAGGAAAGAGACAATTGAAAATCAGGCATCTTTTAGTACCAGCTGGAGTGGTGCTGAGTCCCACTCAGACACCGGGAGAGAGGCAATTCAATCCAGACCTCCATGAATGCCAGCTAGTGTGGTACTGAGTCTCTCTCACACATCAGGAGAGAGGCAATTCAGTCCAGGCCTCTATTGATACCAGCTGCAGTGGTTCTGAGTCTCACTCACACACCAGGAAAGCGCCAATTCAATCCAGACCTCTGTTCTTACCAACTGGAGTTGTACTGAGTCCCACTCACACACCGGGAGAGAAGCAATTCAATCTAGGAGTCTACTAATACCAGCTGCAGTGGTGCGGAGTGCCACTCACCAACCAGGAAATCGACAATTCAATCCAGACCTCTATGAATGCCGGCTGGTGTGGTACTGAGTCTCTCTCAAACATCAGGAGAGAGGCAATTTAATCCAGGCCTCTATGAATACCAACTGGAGTTGTACTGATTCCCACTCACACACCAGGAATGTGTAAATTCAATCTAGGCCTCTCTTAATACCTGCAGAAGTGGTACATAGCCCCTTTGACACATGAGGAAAGAGACAATTTATTCCTGAACACTATCAATACCAGTTGGAGTTGAACTGAGTCCCATTCACACACCATGAAAGAGGCAATTCAATGCAGACAGCTTTTAGTACCAGATGGAGTGGTACTGAGTCCCACTCTCACACCAGGAATGAGCCAATTCAATCCAGACCTCTATTAATACCAGCTGGAGTGGGACTGAGCCCCACTCACACAAAAGGAATGAGCCAATTCAATCCAGGCCTCTATTGATACCAGCTGCAGTGGTACTGATCCCCACTCACACACCAGGAAAGTGCCAATTCAATCCAGGCCTCCATTTAGAGCGACTGGAGTGGGACTGAGTCCCACTCACACATCGAGAGAGAGGCAATTCAATCCACGCCTCTATTAATACCATCTGGAGTGGTACTGAGTCCCACTCACACACCAGGAATGTGTAAATTCAATCTAGGCCTCTCTTAATACCTGCAGAAGTGGTACAAAGCCCCTCTAACACAGGAGGAAAGAGACAATATATTCCTGAACACGATCAATACCAGTTGGAGTTGCACTGAGTCCCACTCACACATCAGGAAAGAGCCAATTCAATCCAGACCTCTATTAATATCAGTTGGAGTGGTAGTGAGCCCCACTCACACACCAGGATACAGCCAATTCAATCCAGACGTCTTATTAACACCAGCTGGAGTGGTACTGAACCCAACTCACACACCAGGAAAGAGCCAATTCAATCCAGAACGCTTATTAACACCAGCTGGAGTGGCACTGAGCCCCAGTCACACACCAGGAAAGAGCCAATTCAATCCAGATCTCTATTAATACCAGCTGCAGTGGAACCGATCCCCATTCATGCACCAGGAAAGCACCAATTCAATCCAGACCTCTATTAATACAGCTGGAGTGGGACTGAGTCCCACTCACACACCAGGAAAGAGACAATTGAAATCAGGCATCTTTTAGTACCAGCTGGAGTGGTGCTGAGTCCCACTCACACACCGGGAGAGAGCTAATTCAATCCAGACCTCCATGAATGCCAGCTAGTGTGGTACTGAGTCTCTCTCACACATCAGGAGACAGGCAATTCAATCCAGGCCTCTATTGATACCAGCTGCAGTGGTACTGATCCCCACTCACGCACCAGGAAAGTGCCAATTCAATCCAGACCTCTATTAATAACAGCTGGAGTGGTACTGAGCCCCACTCACACGCCAGGAAAGAGCCAATTCAATCCAGGCCTCTATTTAGAGTGACTGCAGTGGGACTGAGTCCCACTCACACATCATGAAAGAGCCAATTCAATCCAGGCCTCTATTTAGAGCGACTGGAGTGGGACTGAGCCCCACTCACTCACCAGTTAAGAGACAATTCAATACAGGCCTCTATTTAGAGCGACTGGAGTGGGACTGAGCCCCACTCACTCACCAGTTAAGAGACAATTCAATACAGGCCTCTATTAATACCAGCTGGAGTTGCACTGAGTCCCACTAACACCTCAGGAAAGAGCCAATTCAATCCAGACCTCGATTTATACCAGCTGGAGTGGTACTGAGCCCCACTCACTCATCATGAAAGAGCCAATTCAATCAAGGCCTCTATTAATATCAGCTGCAGTGGCACTGATCCCCACTCACGCACCAGGAAAGAGCCAATTCAATCCAGGCCTCTATTTGGAGCGACTGGAGTGGGACTGAGTCGCACTCACACACAAGGATAGAGCCAATTCAAACAAGGGTTCCATTAATACCAGCTGGAGTGGTACCGAGTCCCACTCACACACCAGGATAGAGCCAATTCAAACCAGGTTTCCATTAATACCAGCTGGAGTGGTACTGAGTCCCACTCACACCCAGGAAAGAGCCAATTCAATCCATGCCTCTATTAATACCAGCTGGAGTGGTACTGAGTGCCACTTAAACACCAGGAAAGCGCAAATTCAATCCAGCCCTCTTATTAATACCAGCTGAAGTGTTACTGAGTCCCACTCACACACAGGAAAGAGCCAATTCAATCCAGACCTCTTATTAATACCAGCTGAAGCGGTACTGAGTACCACTCACACACCATGAAAGAGCCAATTAATGCAGACCTCTATTAATACCTGCTGGAGTGGTACTGAGTCTCACTCACACACCAGGAAAGCGCCAATTCAATCCAGGCCTCCATGAATACAAGCTGGAGTGGTACTGAGTGCCACTCACACACCAGGAAAGGGCCAATTCAATCCAGGCCTCCATGAATACAAGCTGCAGTGGCACTTATCCCCACTCACGCACCAGGAAAGAGCCAATTCAATCCAGGCCTCTATTTGGAGCGACTGGAGTGGGACTGAGTCCCACTCACACACCAGGATAGAGCCAATTCAAACCAGGTTTCCATTAATACCAGCTGGAGAGGTACTGAGTCCCACTCACACACCAGGAAAGAGCCAATTCAATCCAGACCTCTTATTAATACCAGCTGAAGTGATACTGAGTACCACTCACACACCAGGAAAGAGCCAATTAATCCAGACCTCTATTAATACCAGCTGGAGTGTTGCTGAGTCTCACTCACACATCATGAAAGAGCCAAATCAATCAAGGCCTCTTTTAATACCAGCTGAAGTGGGGCTGAGTCCCACTCACACACCAGGAAAGAGACAATTGAAACCAGGCCTCTATTAATACCAGCAGGAGTGGTACTGAGTCCCACTCACACACCAGGAGAGAGCCAATTAATCCAGACCTCTATTAATACCAGCTGCAGTGATACTGATCCCCACTCACACACCAGGAAAGAGCCAATTAATCCAGACCTCTATTAATACCAGCTGGAGTGGTGCTGAGTCTCACTCACACATCATGAAAGAGCCAAATCATTCAAGGCCTCTATTAATACCAGCTGAAGTGGGGCTGAGTCCCACTCACACACCAGGAAAGAGACAATTGAAACCAGGCCTCTATTAATACCAGCTGGAGTGGTACTGAGTCCCACTCACACACCAGGAGAGAGCCAATTAATCCAGACCTCTATTAATAACAGCTGCAGTGATACTGATCCCCACTCACACACCAGGGAAGACCCAATTCAATACAGGCCTCTATTAATACCAGCTGGAGTGGCACCGAGTCCCACTCACACCAGGAAAGTGCCAATCCAATCCAGATCTCTATTAATACCAGCTGGAGTGGCACCGAGTCCCACTCACACCAGGAAAGTGCCAATCCAATCCAGATCTCTATTAATACCAGCTGCAGTGGTACCGAGTCCCACTCACACACCAGAAAATAGACAACTCAATCCAGACCTCGATGAATACAAGCTGGAATGGCACTGAGTCTCACTTACACATCAGGAAAGAGCAAAAGCATTCTAGACCTTGATGAATACCAGCTGGAGTGGCACTGGGTATCACTTATACACCAAGAAAGGGCCAACACAATTCAACCCTCTTATTAACACCAGCTGGAGAGGTACTGAGCACCACTCACACACCAGGACGGAGCCAATTCAATCCAGACTTCTACTAATAACAGCTGGAGTGGTACTGAGCCCCACTCACACTCCAGGAAAGAGCCAATTCAATCCAGACCTCTATTAATAGCAGCTGGAGTGGTACTGAGTCCCATTGAAACACCAGGAAAGAGCCAATTCAATCCAGACCTCGATTAATACCAGCTGGAGTGGTACTGAGTCCCACTCTCACACCGGTAGAGAGCTAATTCAATCCAGGCCTCCATTCATAACAGCTGCAGTGGTACTAATCCCCACTCACACACCAGGAAGGTGCCAATTCAATCCAGCCCTCTATTAATACCACCGGAAGTGGTACTGAGTCCCACTGAAACACCAGCAAAGAGCCAATTCAATCCACACCTCTATTAATACCAGCTGGAGTGGTGTGGAGTCCCACTGAAACACCAGGAAAGAGACAATTCAATCCACACCTCTATTAATACCAGCTGGAGTGGTACTGAGTCCCACGCACACACCGGTAGAGAGGCAATTCAATCCAGGCCTCTATTAATACCAGCTGGAGTGGTACTGAGTCCCACTCACACCAGGAAAGAGCAAATTCGATCCAGACCTCTATTAATACCGGCTGCAGTGGTACTGAGTCCCACTCTCACACCGGTAGAGAGGCAATTCAATCCAGGCCTCTATTAATACCAGCTGCAGTGGTACTGATCCCCACTCACACACCAGGAAAGTGCCAATTCAATCCACGCCTATATTAATACCAGCTGGAGTGGTACTGAGCCCCACTCACTCATCAGTTAAGAGACAATTCAATACAGGCCTCTATTAATACCAGCTGGAGTTGCACTGAGTCCCATTCACACCTCTGGAAAGAGCCAATTCAAACCAGACCTCGATTAATACCAGCTGGAGTGGTACTGACTCCCACTCACACATCATGAAAGAGCCAATTCAATCAAGGCCTCTATTAATACCAGCTGCCGTGGTACTGATCCCCCCCTCACACACTAGGAAAGAGCCAATTCAATCCAGGCCTCTATTTAGAGCGACTGGAGTGGTACTGAGTCCCACTCACACACCAGGATAGAGCCAATTCAAACCAGGTTTCCATTAATACCAGCTGGAGAGGTACTGAGTCCCACTCACACCCAGGAAAGAGGCAATTCAATCCAGGCCTCTATTAATACCAGCTGGAGTGGTACTGAGTCCCACTCACACACCAGGAAATTGCCAATTCAATCTAGGTTTCTATTAATACCAGCTGGAGTGGTACTGAGTCCCACTCACACCCAGGAAAGAGCCAATTCAATCCAGGCCTCTATTAATACCAGCTGGAGTGGTACTGAGTCCCACTCACACACCAGGAAAGAGCCAATTAATCCAGACCTCTATTAATACCAGCTGGAGTGGTACTGAGTCTCACTCACACACCAGGAAAGCGCAAATTCAATCCAGACCTCTTATTAATACCTGCTGAAGTGGTACTGAGTCTCACTCACACATCATGAAAGATCCAATTCAATCGAGGCCTCTATTAATACCAGCTGGAGTGGGGCTGAGTCCCACTCACACACCAGGAAAGAGCCAATTAATCCAGACCTCTATTAATACCTGCTGGAGTGGTACTGAGTCTCACTCACACATCATGAAAGATCCAATTCAATCGAGGCCTCTATTAATACCAGCTGGAGTGGGGCTGAGTCCCACTCACACACCAGGAAAGAGACAATTGAAACCAGGCCTCTATTAATACTTCTCTTCCAGGAATGCCTACCTTGAAGAAGTTCTGCTCTTCTCTCCGACGGGATTTTCGTTTGTCTCTTTTACCTTGTTCACCTTCATTGCTTTCTATTTCCCTTCTGGTGTTTGATAAGGTATCTACCAAAACTCGTTTTCACAGCCACATCTCCTTCCTCAGTGACTGTCTCCGGCTCCGACTGATTCCACGTGGATTCCAACTGCAGTTTCACCCATCATGCTTTGAAACCACCCAGGATCACAGGTATCTCCGAGAAATACAACGTTCCTCGGACTGCTACTCTCGCCGCATCCTGAGATCTACACTCAGTGCTATGCGCCGCCATATGCACACACTGGACCTCTCTCTCCAGCAGCACCGTCTCACCTTATCTCAAATCTGTTCTATTCCGCAGAGTCATCTCATCTTACGTCTCATCCGACGCATTAACAAAAAACTTTTTTTCTTCCTTTCAGGTGTTAAGGAACGCAAGCTCCAGCAGCTGATGGGGACTAATGCCCCTCCAGATCCTCCTTCCGCTTCACTTCCCTCTGACTCCACCCCTTCTGATCTGACCCCTTGCTGTGTATTCACTATACCCTCTGACCTCCCCCTCTCTGATGCTGAGCGTTCTGTACTCAGCAAAGGACTCAGTTTTATCCCCTTACGCCCCCATCTCAATGAATTTCGCGCTCGGCATGACGTTGAGCTCTTCTTCCGTCGCCTCCGCCTCCGGGCTCACTTCTTTGACCAGGAGTCCTCCCCCCGACCAGCAGACCCATTCACCCGCCTCCAGTATTCTCCCTCTACCTGGACCCCTCACCCTGGACTCTTACCCGCTCTTGATCTCTTCATTGAAAACTGTCGGCGAGACATTGGTCGTCTCAATTTCTCTGCCCCCCTCACTCACTCTAACCTGTCCCCCTCTGAACTTGAGGCACTCCGTTCTCTCAGGTCTAACCCCGACATGGCCATCAAACCTGCAGACAAGTGTGGTGCTGTTGTTGTATGGCGTACCGACCGCTACCTTGCAGAAGCTCAACGCCAACTCACAGACACCTCTTCCTACCTCCCTCTGGACCATGACCCCACCACCGAACATCAAGCCACCGTCCAAAGGACTGTCACTGACCTCATCTCCTCTGGAGATCTTCCCTCTACAGCTTCCAACCTCATAGTCCCGCAACCCCGGACAGCCCACTTCTACCTCCTTCCCACAATCCACAAACGGGTATGTCCCGGCAGACCCATTGTGTCAGCCTGCTCCTGCCCAACTGAACTTATTTCTTCCTATCTAGACTCTATCTTTTCTCCGCTGGTGCAGTCTCTTCCCACCTACATCCGTGACTCTTCTGACGCCCGACGTCATTTTGACAATTTTCAGTTTCCTGGTCCCAACCGCCTCCTCTTCACTATGGACGTCCAATCGCTCTACACCTCCATCCCCCACCAGGATGGTTTGAGGGCTCTCCGCTTCTTCCTGGAACAGAGGCCCAACCAGTCCCCATCCACCACCACCCTCCTCCGCCTGGCTGAACTTGTTCTCACATTGAACAACTTCTCCTTCAACTCCACGCACTTCCTTCAAGTAAAAGGTGTCGCTATGGGTACCCGCATGGGTCCTAGTTATGCCTGTCTTTTTGTGGGATATGTCGAGCATTCTTTGTTCCAGTCCTACTCAGGCCCCCTCCCCCAACTCTTTTTCCGGTACATTGATGACTGTATCGGTGCCGTTTCCTGCTCCCGCCCCGAACTCGAAAACTTTATCAACTTTGCTTCCAATTTCCACCCTTCTCTCACCTTTACATGGTCCATCTCTGACACTTCCCTTCCCTTCCTCGACTTCTCTGTCTCCATCTCTGGGGATAGGTTGTCTACCAATATCCATTATAAGCCCACTGACTCCCACAGCTACCTCGACTAGAATTCTTCACACCCTACCTCCTGTAAGGACTCCATTCCATTCTCCCAGTTTCTCCGTCTCCGACGCATCTGCTCTGATGATGCTACCTTCCATGACGGTGCTTCTGATATGACCTCCTTTTTCCTCAACCGAGGATTTCCCCCCACTGTGGTTGACAGGGCCCTCAACCGTGTCCGACCCATTCCCCGCACCTCTACCCTCACCCCTTCCCCTCCCTCCCAGAACCGTGACAGGGTTCCCCTTGTCCTCACTTTTCATCCCACCAGCCTCCATATCCAAAGGATCATCCTCCGCCATTTTCGCCACCTCCAGCGTGATGCCACTACCAGTCGCATCTTCCCCTCCCTTCCCCTGTCAGCATTCCGAAGGGATCGTTCCTTCCGCGACACCCTGGTCCACTCCTCCATTACCCCCACCACCTCGTCCCCGTCCCAGGGCACCTTCCCTTGCAATCGCAGGAGGTGTAATACCTGCCCATTTACCTCCTCTCTCCTCACTATCCCTGGCCCCAAACACTCCTTTCAGGTGAAGCAGCGATTTACTTGTACTTCTTTCAATGTAGTATACTGTATTCGCTGCTCACAGTGTGGTCTCCTCTACATTGGGGAGACCAAGCGCAGACTGGGTGACCGCTTTGCGGAACATCTCCGCTCAGTCCGCAAGCAGGACCCTGAGCTTCCGGTTGCTTGCCATTTCAACACTCCCCCCTGCTCTCATGCTCACATCTCTGTCCTGGGATTGCTGCAGTGTTCCAGTGAACATCAACGCAAGCTCGAGGAACAGCATCTCATCTACCGATTAGGCACACTACAGCCTGCTGGACTGAACATTGAGTTCAATAATTTCAGAGCATGACAGCCCCCCACTTTACTTTCATTTTTAGTCATTTTTAGTTATTTTTTCTTCCTTTTTTTGCATTCCTTTTTACATTTTTTGCATTTATTTCATTTCATCTTAGTTTGTTCAGTTTGCTTACCCACTGTTTTTTTTCAGGTTGTTTTTCTTCAGGTTTGCACTTGCTGATGTTCTATATTCAGTATATTCACACCTAATCTGTACTAATGCTTTGTCTTTCAAAACACCATTAACATATTGTTTGCCTTTGCTCTGTGACCTTTTGGTCAGCTATGTGGCCTGGTCCAATCTGCACCTTCTCCTTTGTTATCTCTTGCCCAACCCCCACCTCACTTGTTTATAATCTGTGACTTTTCTAATATTTGTCAGTTCCGAAGAAGGGTCACTGACCCGAAACGTTAACTCTGCTTCTCTTTCCACAGATGCTGCCAGACCTGCTGAGTGAATCCAGCATTTCTTGTTTTTGTTTCAGATTTCCAGCATCCGCAGTATTTTGCTTTTACTCTATTAATACCAGCTGGAGTGGTACTGAGCCCCACTCACTCACCAGGAAAGAGCCAATTAATCCAGACCTCTATTAATACCAGCTGCAGTGGTACTCATCCCCACTCACACACCAGGGAAGACCCAATTCAATACAGGCCTCTATTAATACCAGCTGGAGTGGCACCGAGTCTCACTTACACATCAGGAAATAGCAAAATCATTCCAGACCTTGATGAATACCAGCTGGAGTGGCACTGGGTCTCACTTATACACCAAGAAAGAGCCAACACAATCCAACCCTCTTATTAACACCAGCTGGAGAGGTACTGAGCACCACTCACACACCAGGAAGGAGCCAATTCAATCCAGACCTCTATTAATACCAGCTGGAGTGGTACTGAGTCCCACTCTCACACCGGTGGAGAGCTAATTCAATCCAAGCTTCCATCAATAACAGCTGCAGTGGTACTAATCCCCACTCACACACCAGGAAGGTGCCAATTCAATCCAGGCTTCTATTAATACCACCGGAAGTGGTACTGAGTCCCACTGAAACACCAGCAAAGAGCCAATTAAATCCAGACCTCTATTAATACCAGCTGGAGTGGTACTGAGTCCCACTGGAACACCAGGAAAGAGACAATTCAATCCAGACCTCTATTAATACCAGCTGGAGTGGTACTGAGTCCCACGCACACACCAGGAAAGAGCAAATTCGATCCACACCTCTATTAATACCGTCTGCAGTGGTACTGAGTCCCACTCTCACAACGGTAGAGAGGCAATTCAATCCAGGCCTCTATTAATACCAGCTGCAGTGGTACTGATCCCCACTCACACACCAGGAAAGTGCCAATTCAATCCAGGCCTCTATTAATACCAGCTGCAGTGGTACTGATCCCCACTCACACACCAGGAAAGTGCCAATTCAATCCAGGCATATATTAATAACAGCTGGAGTGGTTCTGAGCCCCACTCACTCATCAGTTAAGAGACAATTCAATACAGGCCTCTATTCATACCAGCTGGAGTTGCACTGAGTCCCACTCACACCTCAGGAAAGAGCCAATTCAAACCAGACCTCTATTAATACCAGCTGGAGTGGTACTGAGTCCCACTCACACATCATGAAAGAGCCAATTCAATCCAGACCTCTATTAATATCAGCTGCAGTGGTACTGATCCCCCCTCACACACCAGGAAAGAGCCAATTCAATCTAGGCCTCTATTTAGAGCGACTGGAGTGGGACTGAGTCCCACTCACACACCAGGATAGAGCCAATTCAAACCAGGTTTCCATTAATACCAGCTGGAGTGGTACTGAGTCCCACTCACACCCAGGAAAGAGGCAATTCAATCCAGGCCTCTATTAATACCAGCTGGAGTGGTACTGAGTCCCACTCACACACCAGGAAATTGCCAATTCAATCTAGGTTTCTATTAATACCAGCTGGAGTGGTACCGAGTCACACTCACACACCAGAGAAAGAGCCAATTCAATCCTGGCCACTATTAATACCAGCTGGAGTGGTACTGAGTCTCACTCACACACCAGGAAAGCGCCAATTAATCCAGACCTCTATTAATACCAGCTGGAGTGGTACTGAGTCTCACTCACACATCATAAAAGAGCCAATTCAATCAAGGCCTCTATTAATACCAGCTGGAGTGGTACTGAGTCCCACTCACACACCAGGAGAGAGGCAATTCAATCCAGGCCTCCATTAATACCAGCTGGAGTGGTACTGAGTGCCACTCAAACACCAGGAATGCGCAAATTCAATCCAGACCTCTTATTAATACCAGCTGAAGTCGTCCTGAGTACCACTCACACACCAGGAAAGAGCCAATTAATACAGACCTCTATTAATACCAGCTGGAGTGGTACTGAGCCACACTCACACACCAGGAAAGTGCCAATTCAATCCAGGCCTCTATTAATACCAGCTGGAGTGGTACTGAGCCCCACTCACTAACCAGTTTAGAGACAATTCAATGCAGACCTCTATTAATACCAGCTGGACTGGTACTGAGCCCCACTCACTCACCAGTTAAGAGACAATTCAATACAGGCCTCTATTAATACCAGCTGGAGTGGTACTGAGTCCCTCTCGCTTCCCACGGAAGTGCCAATTCAATCCACGCCTCCATTAAAACAAGTGGAGTGGGACTGTGTCTTACGCACACACCAGGACAGAGCCAATTAAATCCAGACCTCTATTAATACCAGCTGGAGTAGTACTGAGCCCCACTCACACACCAGGAAAGAGCCAATTCAATCCAGGCCTCCATTAATACCAGCTGCAGTGGTACTGATCCCCACTCACACAGCAGGAAAGTGCCAATTCAATCCAGGCCTCTATTTAGAGCGACTGCAGTGCGACTGAGTCCCACTCACAAACCAGGAAAGTGCCAATTCAATCCAGGCCTCTATTTAGAGCGACTGCAGTGCGACTGAGTCCCACTCACACACCAGGAAAGTGCCAATTCAATCCAGACCTCTATTAATACCAGCTGGAGTGGTACTGAGCCCCACTCACTCACCAGTTAAGAGACAATTCAATACAGGCCTCTGTTAATGCCAGCTGGAGTGGTACTGAGCCCCACTCACACACCAGGAAAGAGCCAATTCAATCCAGGCCTCTATTAATACCAGCTGCAATGGTACTGATCCCCACTCACACAGCAGGAAAGTGCCAATTCAATCCAGGCCTCTATTTAGTGCGACTGCAGTGCGACTGAGTCCCACTCACACACCAGGAAAGAGCCAATTCAATCCAGGCCTCTATGAATACCAGCTGCAGTGGTACTGATCCCCACTCACACAGCAGGAAAGTGCCAATTCAATCCAGGCCTCTATTTAGAGCGACTGCAGTGGGAACTGAGTGACACTCACACATCATGAAAGAGCCAATTCAATCCAGGCTTCCATTAATACCAGCTGGAGTGGTACTGAGTCTCACTCTCACACCGGTAGAGAGGCAATTCAATCCAGACCTCTATTAATACCAGCTGCAGTGGTACTGATCCCTACTCACACACCAGGAAAGTGCCAATTCAATCCAGGCCTCTATTAATACCAGCTGGAGCGGTACTGAGCCCCACTCACTCACCAGTTAAGAGACAATTCAATACAGGCCTCTATTAATACCAGCTGGAGTTGCACTGAGTCCCACTCACACCTCAGGAAAGAGCCAATTCAATCCAGACCTCTATTAATACCAGCTGGAGTGGTACTGAGCCCCATTCACATACCAGGAAAGAGCCAGTTCAATCCAGGCCTCTATTAATCCCAGCTGCAGTGGTACTAATCCCCACTCACACAGCAGGAAAGTGCCAATTCAATCCAGGCCTCTATTAATACCAGCTGGAGTGGTACTGAGCCCCACTCACTCACCTGTTAAGAGACAATTCAATACAGGTCTCTGTTCATGCCATCTGGAGTTGCACTGAGTCCCACTCACACCTCAGGAAAGAGCCAATTCAATCCAAACCTCTATTAATGCCAGCTGGAGTGGTACTGAGCCCCACTCACAAACCAGGAAAGAGGCAATTCAATCCAGGCCTCTATTAATGCCAGCTGGAGTGGTACTGATCCCCACTCACACATCATGAAAGAGCCAATTCAATCCAGGCTTCCATTGATACCAGCTGGAGTGGTACTGAGCCCCACTCACACACCAGGAAAGAGGCAATTCAATCCAGGCCTCTATTAATGCCAGCTGGAGTGGTACTGAGTCTCACTCACACACCGGGAGAGAGTCAATTCAATCCAGGCCTCGATAAATTCCAGCTGGAGTGGTACTGATTCCCACTTACGCACCAGGACAGAGCCAATTCAATCCAGGCCTCTATGGATACCAGCTGGAGTGGTACTGGGTCCCTCTCGCTTACCAGGAAAGTGCCAGTTCAATCCACGCCTCCATTAATACCAGCTGGAGTGGGACTGAGTCTTACACACACACCAGGACAGAGCCCATTCAATCCAGACCTCTTATTAATACCAGCTGGAGAGGTACTGAGCCCCACTCTCACACCAGGGAAGAGAGAATTCAATGCAGACCTCTTATTAATACCAGCTGGAGAGGTACTGAGCCCCACTCACACACCAGGGAAGAGAGAATTCAATCCAGACCTCTATTAATATCAGCTGGAGTTGTACAGAACCCCACTCACACACCAGGAAATAGCCAATTCAATCCAGACCTCTTAATACCAGCTGGAGTAGTACTGAGTCCCACTCACACACCAGGAAAGAGCCAATTAAATCCAGACCTCAATTAATACCAGCTGGAGTGGTACTGAGTCCCACTCACTCTCCAGGAAAGAGACAATTAAATCCAGACCACTAGTAATAACAGCTGGAGTGGCACTGAGTCCCACTCACACACCAGGAAAGAGCCAATTCAATCCAGACCTCTATTAATACCAGCTGGAGTGGTACTGAGTCCCACTCACACACCAGGAAAGAGCCAATTCAATCCAGGCCTCTATTAATACCAGCTGGAATGGTACTGAGGCCCACTCACACACCATGAAAGAGCCAATTCAATCCAGACATCTATTAATACCAGCTGGGGTGACACTGAGTCCCACTCACACACCAGGAAAGAGGCAATTCTATCCAGGCCTCAATTAATACCAGCTGGAGTGGTACTGAGTCCCACTCACAAACTCAGAAAGAGCCAGTTCAATCCAGGCCTCTATTAATACCAGCAAGAATGGTACTGAGGCCCACTCACAAACTCAGAAAGAGCCAGTTCAATCCAGGCCTCTATTAATACCAGCAAGAATGGTACTGAGGCCCACACACACCATGAAAGAGCCAATTCAATCCAGACCTCTATTAATACCAGCTGGAGTGGCACTGAGTCCCACTCACACACCAGGAGAGAGCCAATTCAATCCAGGCTTCTATCAATACCAACAGGAGTGGTATGGAGTGCCACTCACACACCAGGAAAGAGCCAATTCAATCGAAACCTCTATGAACACCAGCTGGAGTGGTACTGAGTCCCACTCACACACCAGGAAAGAGGCAATTCTATCCAGGCCTCAATTAATACCAACTGGAGTGGTACTGAGTCCCACTCACACACCAGGAAAGAGGCAATTCTATCCAGGCCTCTATTAATGCCAGCTGGAGTGGTACTGAGCCCCACTCACACACCAGGAAAGAGACAATTCTATCCAGCCTTCTGTAAAAAAACAGCTAGATTGGTACTGAGCCCCACTCACGAACCAGGAAAGAGCCAATTCAATCCAGGCCTCCATTAATACCAGCTGCAGTGGTACTGAGCCGCATTCACACACCAGGAAAGAGCCAATTCAATCCAGACCTCTATTAATACCAGCTGGAGTGGTACTGAGCCGCATTCACACACCAGGAAAGAGCCAGTTCATTCCAGACCTCTATTAATACCCGCTGGATTGGTACTGAGTCCCTCTCACACACCAGGAAAGAGGCAAATCAATCCAGACCTCTTAATACCAGCTGGAGTGGGACTGAGTCCAACGCACACAACAGGAAAGAGCCAATTCAATCCAGACCACTATGAATACCAGCTGGAGTGGTACTGAGTCCCACTCACACTACAGGAAAGAGGCATTTCAATCCAGGTCTCTATTAATACCAGCTGGAGTGGGACTGAGTCCCACTCACACACCAGGAAAGAGCCAATTCAATCCTGACCTCTATTAATACCAGCTGGCGTGGTACTGAGTCCCACTCACACACCAGGAAAGAGGCAATTCAATCCTGACCTATATTAATACCAGCTGGAGTGGGACTGAGTCCCACTCTCACACCAGGAAAGAGTCAATTCAATATAGGCCTCTATTAATACCAGCTGGAATGCGACTGAGCCCCACTCACACACCAGTAAAGAGCCAATTCAATCCAGGCCTCTATTTATACCAGCTGGAGTAGTACGGAGTCCCACCCACACACCAGGAAAGAGCCAATTCAATCCAGGCTTCTATCATTACCAGCTGGAGTGGGACTGAGTCCCACTCTCACACCAGGAAAGAGTCAATTCAATATAGGCCTCTATTAATACCAGCTGGAGTGGTCCTGAGCCCCACTCACACACCAGGAAAGTGCCAATACAATCCAGGCCTCTATTAATACAAGCTGGAGTGGTACTGAGTCCCAATCACACACAAGGAGAGAGCCAATTCAATCCAGGCTTCTATCATTACCAGCAGGAGTGGTATTGAGTGCCACTCACACACCAGGAAAGAGCCAATTAAATCCGGACCTCTATTAATACCAGCTGGAGTGGTACTGAGTCCCACTCACACACCTGGAAAGAGCCAATTAAATCCAGCCCTCTATTCATACCAGCTGGAGTGGTACTGAGTTCCACTCACACACCAGGAAAGTATCAATTCAATCCAGACCTCTATTAATACCAGCTGGAATGCGACTGAGCCCCGCTCACACACTCGGAAAGAGCCAATTCAATCCAGGCTTCTATTAATACCAGCTGGAGTGGGACTGAGTCTTACACACACACCAGGAAAGAGTCAATTCAATCCAGGCCTCTAATAATACCAGCTGGAGTGAGACTGAGCCCCACTCACACACCAGGAAAGTGCCAATTGGAACCTAATTTCTATTATTACCAGCTGGAGTGGTACTGAGCCCCAATCACACGCCAGGAAAGAGCCAATTCAATCCAGGTCTCTATTAATAC
The DNA here is from genome assembly GCF_036365525.1 of Heterodontus francisci. Taxonomy (NCBI): domain Eukaryota; kingdom Metazoa; phylum Chordata; class Chondrichthyes; order Heterodontiformes; family Heterodontidae; genus Heterodontus; species Heterodontus francisci. The sequence goes on along the minus strand of NW_027140868.1, from coordinate 268,929 downwards.
CAGCTGGAGTGGTACTGAGTCCCAGACAGACACCAGGAAAGAGTCAATTCAATCCAGGCCTCTATTAATACCAGCTGGAGTGGTACTGAGTCCCACTCACACACCAGGAAAGAGTCAATTGGAACCAAATTTCTATTATTACCAACTGGATTGGTACTGAGCCCCAATCATACGCCAGGGAAGAGCCAATTCGATTCAAATCTCTATGAATACCAGCTGGAGTGGAACTGAGTCCCACTCATCCACCAGGAAAGAGTCAATTCAATCCAGGCCTCTATTAATACCAGCTGGAGTGGCACTGAGTCCCACACACACACACCAGGAAAGAGTCAATTCAATCCAGACCTCTATTAATACCAGCTGGAGTGGTACTGAGCCCCACACACACACCAGGGAAGAGTCAATTCAATCCACACCTCTTAATACCAGCTGGAGTGGTACTGAGCCCCAATCACTCACCAGTAAAGAGTCAAATCAATCCAGACCTCTTATGAACACCAGCTGGAGAGGTACTGAGCCCCACTCACACATCAGGGAGGTGCTAATTCAATCCAGACCTCTATTCATACCAGCTGGAGTGGTACTGAGCCCCACTTACTCACCAGGAAGGAGCCAATTCAAACCAGACCTCTATTAATACCAGCTGGAGTGGTACTGAGCCCCACTCACTCACCAGGAAAGAGCCAGTTCAGTCCAGGCCTCTATTAATACCAGCTGGAGTGGTACTGAGCCCCACTCACACACCAGGAAGGTGCTAATTCAATCCAGACCTGTATTCATACCAGCTGGAGTGGTACTGAGCCCCACTCACTCACCAGGAAGGAGCCAATTCAAACCAGTCCTCTATTAATACCAGCTGGAGTGGTACTGAGTCCCACACACACACCAGGAAAGAGTCAATTCAATCCAGACCTCTATTAATACCAGCTGGAGTGGTACTGAGCCCCACTCACTCACCAGGAAAGAGCCAGTTCAGTCCAGGCCTCTATTAATACCAGCTGGAGTGGTACTGAGCCCCACTCACTCACCAGGAAAGAGCCAGTTCAATCCAGGCCTCTATTAATACCAGCTGGAGTGGTACTGATTCCCACTCAAACACCAGGAAATAGCCAAATCAATCCTGACCTTTATTAATACCAGCTGGAGTGGTACTGATTCCCACTCACACACCAGGAAAGAGCCAATTCAATCCAGGCCTCTATAAATACCAGCTGAAGTGGTACTGAGCCCCACTCACACACCAGGAAAGAGCCAATTCAATCCAGGCCTCTATAAATACCAGCTGAAGTGGTACTGAGCCCCACCCAAACACCAGGTAAGAGCCAATTCAATCCAGGCCTCTATTAATACCAGCTGGAATGGTACTGAGGCCCACTCACACACCATGAAAGAGCCAATTCAATCCAGACCTCTATTAATACCAGCTGGGGTGACACTGAGTCCCACTCACACACCAGGAAAGAGGCAATTCTATCCAGGCCTCAATTAATACCAGCTGGAGTGGTACTGAGTCCCACTCAATACACCAGGAAAGAGGCAATTCTATCCAGGCCTCTATTAATACCAGTTGGAGTGGTACTGAGTCGCACTCACACACCAGGAAAGAGCCAATTAAAACCAGACCACAATTAATACAAGCTAGAATGGTACCGAGTCCCACTCACAAACTCAGAAAGAGCCAGTTCAATCCAGGCCTCTATTAATACCAGCAAGAATGGTACTGAGGCCCACACACACCATGAAAGAGCCAATTCAATCCAGACCTCTATTAATACCAGCTGGAGTGGCACTGAGTCCCACTCACACACCAGGAGAGAGCCAATTCAATCCAGGCTTCTATCAATACCAACAGGAGTGGTATTGAGTGCCACTCACACACCAGGAAAGAGCCAATTCAATCGAAACCTCTATGAACACCAGCTGGAGTGGTACTGAGTCCCACTCACACACCAGGAAAGAGGCAATTCTATCCAGGCCTCAATTAATACCAACTGGAGTGGTACTGAGTCCCACTCACACACCAGGAAAGAGGCAATTCTATCCAGGCCTCTATTAATGCCAGCTGGAGTGGTACTGAGCCCCACTCACACACCAGGAAAGAGACAATTCTATCCAGCCTTCTGTAAAAAAACAGCTAGATTGGTACTGAGCCCCACTCACGAACCAGGAAAGAGCCAATTCAATCCAGGCCTCCATTAATACCAGCTGCAGTGGTACGGAGCCGCATTCACACACCAGGAAAGAGCCAATTCAATCCAGACCTCTATTAATACCAGCTGGAGTGGTACTGAGCCGCATTCACACACCAGGAAAGAGCCAATTCATTCCAGACCTCTATTAATACCCGCTGGATTGGTACTGAGTCCCTCTCACACACCAGGAAAGAGGCAAATCAATCCAGACCTCTTAATACCAGCTGGAGTGGTACTGAGTCCCACTCACACTACAGGAAAGAGGCATTTCAATCCAGGTCTCTATTAATACCAGCTGGAGTGGGACTGAGTCCCACTCACACACCAGGAAAGAGCCAATTCAATCCTGACCTCTATTAATACCAGCTGGCGTGGTACTGAGTCCCACTCACACACCAGGAAAGAGGCAATTCAATCCTGACCTATATTAATACCAGCTGGCGTGGTACTGAGTCCCACTCTCACACCAGGAAAGAGTCAATTCAATATAGGCCTCTATTAATACCAGCTGGAATGCGACTGAGCCCCACTCACACACCAGTAAAGAGCCAATTCATTCCAGGCCTCTATTTATACCAGCTGGAGTAGTACGGAGTCCCACCCACACACCAGGAAAGAGCCAATTCAATCCAGGCTTCTATCATTACCAGCTGGAGTGGGACTGAGTCCCACTCTCACACCAGGAAAGAGTCAATTCAATATAGGTCTCTATTAATACCAGCTGGAGTGGTCCTGAGCCCCACTCACACACCAGGAAAGTGTCAATACAATCCAGGCCTCTATTAATACAAGCTGGAGTGTTACTGAGTCCCAATCACACACAAGGAGAGAGCCAATTCAATCCAGGCTTCTATCATTACCAGCAGGAGTGGTATTGAGTGCCACTCACACACCAGGAAAGAGCCAATTAAATCCGGACCTCCATTAATACCAGCTGGAGTGGTACTGAGTCCCACTCACACACCTGGAAAGAGCCAATTAAATCCAGCCCTCTATTCATACCAGCTGGAGTGGTACTGAGTTCCACTCACACACCAGGAAAGTATCAATTCAATCCAGGCCTCTATTAATACCAACTGGAGTGGTACTGAGCCCCAATCACACGCCAGGAAAGAGCCAATTCAATCCAGGTCTCTATTAATACCAGCTGGAGTGGTACTGAGTCCCAGACAGACACCAGGAAAGAGTCAATTCAATCCAGGCCTCTATTAATACCAGCTGGAGTGCTACTGAGTCCCACTCACAGTCCAGGAAAGAGTCAATTGGAACCAAATTTCTATTATTACCAACTGGAGTGGTACTGAGCCCCAATCATACGCCAGGTAAGAGCCAATTCAATTCAAATCTCTATGAATACCAGCTGGAGTGGAACTGAGTCCCACTCACACACCAGGAAAGAGTCAATTCAATCCAGGCCTCTATTAATACCAGCTGGAGTGGTACTGAGTCCCACACACACACCAGGAAAGAGTCAATTCAATCCAGACCTCTATTAATACCAGCTGGAGTGGTACTGAGCCCCACACACACACCAGGGAAGAGTCAATTCAATCCACACCTCTTAATACCAGCTGGAGTGGTACTGAGCCCCAATCACTCACCAGTAAAGAGTCAAATCAATCCAGACCTCTTATTAACACCAGCTGGAGAGGTACTGAGCCCCACTCACACACCAGGAAGGTGCTAATTCAATCCAGACCTCTATTCATACCAGCTGGAGTGGTACTGAGCCCCACTTACTCACCAGGAAGGAGCCAATTCAAACCAGACCTCTATTAATACCAGCTGGAGTGGTACTGAGCCCCACTCACTCACCAGGAAAGAGCCAGTTCAGTCCAGGCCTCTATTAATACCAGCTGGAGTGGTACTGAGCCCCACTCACACACCAGGAAGGTGCTAATTCAATCCAGACCTGTATTCATACCAGCTGGAGTGGTACTGAGCCCCACTCACTCACCAGGAAGGAGCCAATTCAAACCAGACCTCTATTAATACCAGCTGGAGTGGTACTGAGTCCCACACACACACCAGGAAAGAGTCAATTCAATCCAGACCTCTATTAATACCAGCTGGAGTGGTACTGAGCCCCACTCACTCACCAGGAAAGAGCCAGTTCAGTCCAGGCCTCTATTAATACCAGCTGGAGTGGTACTGAGCCCCACTCACTCACCAGGAAAGAGCCAGTTCAATCCAGGCCTCTATTAATACCAGCTGGAGTGGTACTGATTCCCACTCAAACACCAGGAAATAGCCAAATCAATCCTGACCTCTATTAATACCAGCTGGAGTGGTACTGATTCCCACTCACACACCAGGAAAGAGCCAAATCAATCCAGGCCTCTATTAATACCAGCTGGAGTGGTACTGATTCCCACTCACACACCAGGAAAGAGCCAATTCAATCCAGGCCTCTATAAATACCAGCTGAAGTGGTACTGAGCCCCACTCACACACCAGGGAAAGAGCCAATTCAATCCAGGCCTCTATAAATACCAGCTGAAGTGGTACTGAGCCCCACCCAAACACCAGGAAAGAGCCAATTCAATCCAGGCCTCTATTAATACCAGCTGGAATGGTACTGAGGCCCACTCACACACCATGAAAGAGCCAATTCAATCCAGACCTCTATTAATACCAGCTGGGGTGACACTGAGTCCCACTCACACACCAGGAAAGAGGCAATTCTATCCAGGCCTCAATTAATACCAGCTGGAGTGGTACTGAGTCCCACTCACACACCAGGAAAGAGGCAATTCTATCCAGGCCTCTATTAATACCAGTTGGAGTGGTACTGAGTCGCACTCACACACCAGGAAAGAGCCAATTAAAACCAGACCACAATTAATACAAGCTAGAATGGTACCGAGTCCCACTCACAAACTCAGAAAGAGCCAGTTCAATCCAGGCCTCTATTAATACCAGCAAGAATGGTACTGAGGCCCACACACACCATGAAAGAGCCAATTCAATCCAGACCTCTATTAATATGCAGCTGGAGTGGCACTGAGTCCCACTCACACACCAGGAGAGAGCCAATTCAATCCAGGCTTCTATCAATACCAACAGGAGTGGTATTGAGTGCCACTCACACACCAGGAAAGAGCCAATTCAATCGAAACCTCTATGAACACCAGCTGGAGTGGTACTGAGTCCCACTCACACACCAGGAAAGAGGCAATTCTATCCAGGCCTCAATTAATACCAACTGGAGTGGTACTGAGTCCCACTCACACACCAGGAAAGAGGCAATTCTATCCAGGCCTCTATTAATGCCAGCTGGAGTGGTACTGAGCCCCACTCACACACCAGGAAAGAGACAATTCTATCCAGCCTTCTGTAAAAAAACAGCCAAATTGGTACTGAGCCCCACTCACGAACCAGGAAAGAGCCAATTCAGTCCAGGCCTCCATTAATACCAGCTGCAGTGGTACTGAGCCGCATTCACACACCAGGAAAGAGCCAATTCAATCCAGACCTCTATTAATACCAGCTGGAGTGGTACTGAGCCGCATTCACACACCAGGAAAGAGCCAATTCATTCCAGACCTCTATTAATACCCGCTGGATTGGTACTGAGTCCCTCTCACACACCAGGAAAGAGGCAAATCAATCCAGACCTCTTAATACCAGCTGGAGTGGGACTGAGTCCAACGCACACAACAGGAAAGAGCCAATTCAATCCAGACCACTATGAATACCAGCTGGAGTGGTACTGAGTTCCACTCACACACCAGGAAAGTATCAATTCAATCCAGACCTCTATTAATACCAGCTGGAATGCGACTGAGCCCCGCTCACACACTCGGAAAGAGCCAATTCAATCCAGGCTTCTATTAATACCAGCTAGCGCTTACTGAGCCCCACTCACACACCAGGAAAGAGTCAATTAAATCCAGACCTCTAATAATACCAGATGGAGCGGGACTGAGCCCCACTCACTCACCAGGAAAGAGGCAATTCAATCCTGACCTATATTAATACCAGCTGGAGTGGTACTGAGTCCCACTCACACACCAGGAAAGAGGCAATTCTATCCAGGCCTCTATTAATGCCAGCTGGAGTGGTACTGAGCCCCACTCACACACCAGGAAAGAGACAATTCTATCCAGCCTTCTGTAAAAAAACAGCTAGATTGGTACTGAGCCCCACTCACGAACCAGGAAAGAGCCAATTCAATCCAGGCCTCCATTAATACCAGCTGCAGTGGTACTGAGCCGCATTCACACACCAGGAAAGAGCCAATTCAATCCAGACCTCTATTAATACCAGCTGGAGTGGTACTGAGCCGCATTCACACACCAGGAAAGAGCCAATTCATTCCAGACCTCTATTAATACCCGCTGGATTGGTACTGAGTCCCTCTCACACACCAGGAAAGAGGCAAATCAATCCAGACCTCTTAATACCAGCTGGAGTGGGACTGAGTCCAACGCACACAACAGGAAAGAGCCAATTCAATCCAGACCACTATGAATACCAGCTGGAGTGGTACTGAGTCCCACTCACACTACAGGAAAGAGGCATTTCAATCCAGGTCTCTATTAATACCAGCTGGAGTGGGACTGAGTCCCACTCACACACCAGGAAAGAGCCAATTCATTCCTGACCTCTATTAATACCAGCTGGCGTGGTACTGAGTCCCACTCACACACCAGGAAAGAGGCAATTCAATCCTGACCTATATTAATACCAGCTGGAGTGGGACTGAGTCCCACTCTCACACCAGGAAAGAGTCAATTCAATATAGGCCTCTATTAATACCAGCTGGAATGCGACTGAGCCCCACTCACACACCAGTAAAGAGCCAATTCAAACCAGGCCTCTATTTATACCAGCTGGAGTAGTACGGAGTCCCACCCACACACCAGGAAAGAGCCAATTCAATCCAGGCTTCTATCATTACCAGCTGGAGTGGGACTGAGTCCCACTCTCACACCAGGAAAGAGTCAATTCAATATAGGCCTCTATTAATACCAGCTGGAATGCGACTGAGCCCCACTCACACACCAGTAAAGAGCCAATTCAATCCAGGCCTCTATTTATACCAGCTGGTGTGGTACGGAGTCCCACCCACACACCAGGAAAGAGCCAATTCAATCCAGGCTTCTATCATTACCAGCTGGAGTGGGACTGAGTCCCACTCTCACACCAGGAAAGAGTCAATTCAATATAGGTCTCTATTAATACCAGCTGGAGTGGTTCTGAGCCCCACTCACACACCAGGAAAGTGTCAATACAATCCAGGCCTCTATTAATACAAGCAGGAGTGGTATTGAGTGCCACTCACACACCAGGAAAGAGCCAATTAAATCCTGACCTCTATTCATACCAGCTGGAGTGGTACTGAGTTCCACTCACACACCAGGAAAGTATCAATTCAATCCAGACCTCTATTAATACCAGCTGGAATGCGACTGAGCCCCACTCACGCACCTGGAAAGAGCCAATTAAATCCAGCCCTCTATTCATACCAGCTGGAGTGGTACTGAGTTCCACTCACACACCAGGAAAGTATCAATTCAATCCAGACCTCTATTAATACCAGCTGGAGTGGTACTGAGCCCCACTCACTCACCAGGAAAGAGCCAGTTCAGTCCAGGCCTCTATTAATACCAGCTGGAGTGGTACTGAGCCCCACTCACTCACCAGGAAAGAGCCAGTTCAATCCAGGCCTCTATTAATACCAGCTGGAGTGGTACTGATTCCCACTCAAACACCAGGAAATAGCCAAATCAATCCTGACCTCTATTAATACCAGCTGGAGTGGTACTGATTCCCACTCACACACCAGGAAAGAGCCAATTCAATCCAGGCCTCTATAAATACCAGCTGAAGTGGTACTGAGCCCCACTCACACACCAGGGAAAGAGCCAATTCAATCCAGGCCTCTATAAATACCAGCTGAAGTGGTACTGAGCCCCACCCAAACACCAGGAAAGAGCCAATTCAATCCAGGCCTCTATTAATACCAGCTGGAATGGTACTGAGGCCCACTCACACACCATGAAAGAGCCAATTCAATCCAGACCTCTATTAATACCAGCTGGGGTGACACTGAGTCCCACTCACACACCAGGAAAGAGGCAATTCTATCCAGGCCTCAATTAATACCAGCTGGAGTGGTACTGAGTCCCACTCACACACCAGGAAAGAGGCAATTCTATCCAGGCCTCTATTAATACCAGTTGGAGTGGTACTGAGTCGCACTCACACACCAGGAAAGAGCCAATTAAAACCAGACCACAATTAATACAAGCTAGAATGGTACCGAGTCCCACTCACAAACTCAGAAAGAGCCAGTTCAATCCAGGCCTCTATTAATACCAGCAAGAATGGTACTGAGGCCCACACACACCATGAAAGAGCCAATTCAATCCAGACCTCTATTAATATGCAGCTGGAGTGGCACTGAGTCCCACTCACACACCAGGAGAGAGCCAATTCAATCCAGGCTTCTATCAATACCAACAGGAGTGGTATTGAGTGCCACTCACACACCAGGAAAGAGCCAATTCAATCGAAACCTCTATGAACACCAGCTGGAGTGGTACTGAGTCCCACTCACACAACAGGAAAGAGGCAATTCTATCCAGGCCTCAATTAATACCAACTGGAGTGGTACTGAGTCCCACTCACACACCAGGAAAGAGGCAATTCTATCCAGGCCTCTATTAATGCCAGCTGGAGTGGTACTGAGCCCCACTCACACACCAGGAAAGAGACAATTCTATCCAGCCTTCTGTAAAAAAACAGCCAAATTGGTACTGAGCCCCACTCACGAACCAGGAAAGAGCCAATTCAATCCAGGCCTCCATTAATACCAGCTGCAGTGGTACTGAGCCGCATTCACACACCAGGAAAGAGCCAATTCAATCCAGACCTCTATTAATACCAGCTGGAGTGGTACTGAGCCGCATTCACACACCAGGAAAGAGCCAATTCATTCCAGACCTCTATTAATACCCGCTGGATTGGTACCGAGTCCCTCTCACACACCAGGAAAGAGGCAAATCAATCCAGACCACTATGAATACCAGCTGGAGTGGTACTGAGTTCCACTCACACACCAGGAAAGTATCAATTCAATCCAGACCTCTATTAATACCAGCTGGAATGCGACTGAGCCCCGCTCACACACTCGGAAAGAGCCAATTCAATCCAGGCTTCTATTAATACCAGCTAGCGCTTACTGAGCCCCACTCACACACCAGGAAAGAGTCAATTAAATCCAGACCTCTAATAATACCAGATGGAGCGGGACTGAGCCCCACTCACTCACCAGGAAAGAGGCAATTCAATCCTGACCTATATTAATACCAGCTGGAGTGGTACTGAGTCCCACTCACACACCAGGAAAGAGGCAATTCTATCCAGGCCTCTATTAATGCCAGCTGGAGTGGTACTGAGCCCCACTCACACACCAGGAAAGAGACAATTCTATCCAGCCTTCTGTAAAAAAACAGCTAGATTGGTACTGAGCCCCACTCACGAACCAGGAAAGAGCCAATTCAATCCAGGCCTCCATTAATACCAGCTGCAGTGGTACTGAGCCGCATTCACACACCAGGAAAGAGCCAATTCAATCCAGACCTCTATTAATACCAGCTGGAGTGGTACTGAGCCGCATTCACACACCAGGAAAGAGCCAATTCATTCCAGACCTCTATTAATACCCGCTGGATTGGTACTGAGTCCCTCTCACACACCAGGAAAGAGGCAAATCAATCCAGACCTCTTAATACCAGCTGGAGTGGGACTGAGTCCAACGCACACAACAGGAAAGAGCCAATTCAATCCAGACCACTATGAATACCAGCTGGAGTGGTACTGAGTCCCACTCACACTACAGGAAAGAGGCATTTCAATCCAGGTCTCTATTAATACCAGCTGGAGTGGGACTGAGTCCCACTCACACACCAGGAAAGAGCCAATTCATTCCTGACCTCTATTAATACCAGCTGGCGTGGTACTGAGTCCCACTCACACACCAGGAAAGAGGCAATTCAATCCTGACCTATATTAATACCAGCTGGAGTGGGACTGAGTCCCACTCTCACACCAGGAAAGAGTCAATTCAATATAGGCCTCTATTAATACCAGCTGGAATGCGACTGAGCCCCACTCACACACCAGTAAAGAGCCAATTCAAACCAGGCCTCTATTTATACCAGCTGGAGTAGTACGGAGTCCCACCCACACACCAGGAAAGAGCCAATTCAATCCAGGCTTCTATCATTACCAGCTGGAGTGGGACTGAGTCCCACTCTCACACCAGGAAAGAGTCAATTCAATATAGGCCTCTATTAATACCAGCTGGAATGCGACTGAGCCCCACTCACACACCAGTAAAGAGCCAATTCAATCCAGGCCTCTATTTATACCAGCTGGTGTGGTACGGAGTCCCACCCACACACCAGGAAAGAGCCAATTCAATCCAGGCTTCTATCATTACCAGCTGGAGTGGGACTGAGTCCCACTCTCACACCAGGAAAGAGTCAATTCAATATAGGTCTCTATTAATACCAGCTGGAGTGGTTCTGAGCCCCACTCACACACCAGGAAAGTGTCAATACAATCCAGGCCTCTATTAATACAAGCAGGAGTGGTATTGAGTGCCACTCACACACCAGGAAAGAGCCAATTAAATCCTGACCTCTATTCATACCAGCTGGAGTGGTACTGAGTTCCACTCACACACCAGGAAAGTATCAATTCAATCCAGACCTCTATTAATACCAGCTGGAATGCGACTGAGCCCCACTCACGCACCTGGAAAGAGCCAATTAAATCCAGCCCTCTATTCATACCAGCTGGAGTGGTACTGAGTTCCACTCACACACCAGGAAAGTATCAATTCAATCCAGACCTCTATTAATACCAGCTGGAATGCGACTGAGCCCCGCTCACACACTCGGAAAGAGCCAATTCAATCCAGGCTTCTATTAATACCAGCTAGCGCTTACTGAGCCCCACTCACACACCAGGAAAGAGTCAATTAAATCCAGACCTCTAATAATACCAGATGGAGTGGGACTGAGCCCCACTCACTCACCAGGAAAGAGGCAATTCAATCCTGACCTATATTAATACCAGCTGGAGTGGTACTGAGTCCCACTCACACACCAGGAAAGAGTCAATTCAATCCAGGCCTCTATTAATACCAGCTGGAGTGGGACTGAGCCCCGCTCACACACTCGGAAAGAGCCAATTCAATCCAGGCTTCTATTAATACCAGCTGGCGCTTACTGAGCCCCACTCACACACCAGGAAAGAGTCAATTAAATCCAGACCTCTAATAATACCAGATGGAGTGGGACTGAGCCCCACTCACTCACCAGGAAAGAGGCAATTCAATCCTGACCTATATTAATACCAGCTGGAGTGGTACTGAGTCCCACTCACACACCAGGAAAGAGGCAATTCAATCCACACCTCGATAAATACCAGCTGGAGTGGTACTGAGCCCCACTCACACACCAGGAAAGTGCCAATTGGAACCAAATTTCTATTATTACCAACTGGAGTGGTACTGAGCCGCAATCACACGCTAGGAAAGAGGCAATTCCATCCAGGTCTCTATTAATATCAGCTGGAGTGGTACTGAGCCCCATTCACATCACCAGGAAAGAGTCAATTCAATCCAGGCCTCTATTAATACCAGCTGGAGTGGGACTGAGTCCCAGACAGACACCAGGAAAGAGTCAATTCAATCCAGGCCTCTATTAATACCAGCTGGAGTGGGACTGAGTCCCACTCACACACCAGGAAAGTGTCAATTGGAACCAAATTTCTATTATTACCAACTGGAGTGGTACTGAGCCCCAATCACACACCAGGAAAGAGCCAATTCAATCCAGGTCTCTATTAATACCAGCTGGAGTGGTACTGAGTCCCAGACAGACACCAGGAAAGAGTCAATTCAATCCAGGCCTCTATTAATACCAGCTGGAGTGGTACTGAGTCCCACTCACACACCAGGAAAGAGTCAATTGGAACCAAATTTCTATTATTACCATCTGGAGTGGTACTGAGCCCCAATCATACGCCAGGTAAGAGCCAATTCAATTCAAATCTCTATGAATACCAGCTGGAGTGGAACTGAGTCCCACTCACACACCAGGAAAGAGTCAATTCAATCCAGGCCTCTATTAATACCAGCTGGAGTGGTATTGAGTCCCACACACACACCAGGAAAGAGTCAATTCAATCCAGACCTCTATTAATACCAGCTGGAGTGGTACTGAGCCCCACACACACACCAGGGAAGAGTCAATTCAATCCACACCTCTTAATACCAGCTGGAGTGGTACTGAGCCCCAATCACTCACCAGTAAAGAGTCAAATCAATCCAGACCTCTTATTGACACCAGCTGGAGAGGTACTGAGCCCCACTCACTCACCAGGAAGGTGCTAATTCAATCCAGACCTCTATTCATACCAGCTGGAGTGGTACTGAGCCACACTTACTCACCAGGAAGGAGCCAATTCAAACCAGACCTCTATAAATACCAGCTGAAGTGGTACTGAGCCCCACTCACACACCAGGAAAGAGCCAATTCAATCCAGGCCTCTATAAATACCAGCTGAAGTGGTACTGAGCCCCACCCAAACACCAGGAAAGAGCCAATTCAATCCAGGCCTCTATTAATACCAGCTGGAGTGGTATTGAAACTCACTCACACACCAGGAAAGAGCCAATTCAATCCAGGCCTCTATGAATACCAGCTGGAGTGGGACTGAAACCCACTCACACACCAGGAAAGTGCCAATTCAATCCAGGCCTCTATTAATACCAGCTGGAGTGGTACTGAGTCCCACTCACACACCAGCTAAGAGGCAATTCAATCCAGGTCTCTATGAATACCAGCTGGAGTGGTACTGAGTCCCACTCAAGCACCAGGAAAGAGCCAAATCAATCCAGACCTCTATTAATACCAGCTGGAGTGGTACTGAGTCCTACTCACTCACCAGGAAGGAGACAAGTCAATCCAGACCACTATTAATACCAGCTGGAGTGGTACTGAGACTCACTCACACACCAGGAAAGAGTCAATTCAATCCAGGCCTTGATAAATACCAGCTGGAGTGGGACTGATCCCCACTCACACACCAGGAAAGAGCCAATTCAATCCAGACCTCTATTAACACCAGCTGGAGTGGTACCGAGACCCACTCACACACCAGGAAAGAGACAATTAAATCCAGGTCTCTATTAATACCAGCAGGAGTGGTACTGAGTCCCACTCACACACCAGGAAAGAAAAATATCAATCCACACCTCTATAAATACCAGCTGCAGTGTTACCGAGTCCCACTCACACACCAGGAAAGAGGCAATTAAATCCAGGCCTCTATTAATACCAGCTGGAGAGGTACTGAGTCCCACTCACACACCAGGAAAGAGCCAATTTAATCCAGGCCTCTATAAATACCAGCTGGAGTGGTACTGAGTCCCAATCACACGCCAGGAAAGAGCCAATTCAATCCAGGTCTCTATTAATACCAGCTGGAGTGGTACTGAGTCCCAGACAGACACCAGGAAAGAGTCAATTCAATCCAGGCCTCTATTAATACCAGCTGGAGTGGTACTGAGTCACACTCACACACCAGGAAAGAGTCAATTGGAACCAAATTTCTATTATTACCAACTGGAGTGGTACTGAGCCCCAATCATACGCCAGGTAAGAGCCAATTCAATTCAAATCTCTATGAATACCAGCTGGAGTGGAACTGAGTCCCACTCACACACCAGGAAAGAGTCAATTCAATCCAGGCCTCTATTAATACCAGCTGGAGTGGTACTGAGTCCCACACACACACCAGGAAAGAGTCAATTCAATCCAGACCTCTATTAATACCAGCTGGAGTGGTACTGAGCCCCACTTACTCACCAGGAAGGAGCCAATTCAAACCAGACCTCTATTAATACCAGCTGGAGTGGTACTGAGCCCCCATCACTCACCAGGAAAGAGCCAGTTCAGTCCAGGCCTCTATTAATACCAGCTGGAGTGGTACTGAGCCCCACTCACACACCAGGAAGGTGCTAATTCAATCCAGACCTGTATTCATACCAGCTGGAGTGGTACTGAGCCCCACTCACTCACCAGGAAGGAGCCAATTCAAACCAGACCTCTATTAATACCAGCTGGAGTGGTACTGAGTCCCACACACACACCAGGAAAGAGTCAATTCAATCCAGACCTCTATTAATACCAGCTGGAGTGGTACTGAGCCCCACTCACTCACCAGGAAAGAGCCAGTTCAGTCCAGGCCTCTATTAATACCAGCTGGAGTGGTACTGAGCCCCACTCACTCACCAGGAAAGAGCCAGTTCAATCCAGGCCTCTATTAATACCAGCTGGAGTGGTACTGATTCCCACTCAAACACCAGGAAATAGCCAAATCAATCCTGACCTCTATTAATACCAGCTGGAGTGGTACTGATTCCCACTCACACACCAGGAAAGAGCCAATTCAATCCAGGCCTCTATAAATACCAGCTGAAGTGGTACTGAGCCCCACTCACACACCAGGAAAGAGCCAATTCAATCCAGGCCTCTATAAATACCAGCTGAAGTGGTACTGAGCCCCACCGAAACACCAGGAAAGAGCCAATTCAATCCATGCCTCTATTAATACCAGCTGGAATGGTACTGAGGCCCACTCACACACCATGAAAGAGCCAATTCAATCCAGACCTCTATTAATACCAGCTTGTTGACACTGAGTCCCACTCACACACCAGGAAAGAGGCAATTCTATCCAGGCCTCAATTAATACCAGCTGGAGTGGTACTGAGTCCCACTCACACACCAGGAAAGAGGCAATTCTATCCAGGCCTCTATTAATACCAGTTGGAGTGGTACTGAGTCGCACTCACACACCAGGAAAGAGCCAATTAAAACCAGACCACAATTAATACAAGCTAGAATGGTACCGAGTCCCACTCACAAACTCAGAAAGAGCCAGTTCAATCCAGGCCTCTATTAATACCAGCAATAATGGTACTGAGGCCCACACACACCATGAAAGAGCCAATTCAATCCAGACCTCTATTAATACCAGCTGGAGTGGCACTGAGTCCCACTCACACCAGGAGAGAGCCAATTCAATCCAGGCTTCTATCAATACCAACAGGAGTGGTATTGAGTGCCACTCACACACCAGGAAAGAGCCAATGCAATCGAAACCTCTATGAACACCAGCTGGAGTGGTACTGAGTCCCACTCACACAACAGGAAAGAGGCAATTCTATCCAGGCCTCAATTAATACCAACTGGAGTGGTACTGAGTCCCACTCACACACCAGGAAAGAGGCAATTCTATCCAGGCCTCTATTAATGCCAGCTGGAGTGGTACTGAGCCCCACTCACTCCCCAGGAAAGAGACAATTCTATCCAGCCTTCTGTAAAAAAACAGCTAGATTGGTACTGAGCCCCACTCACGAACCAGGAAAGAGCCAATTCAATCCAGGCCTCCATTAATACCAGCTGCAGTGGTACTGAGCCGCATTCACACACCAGGAAAGAGCCAATTCAATCCAGACCTCTATTAATACCAGCTGGAGTGGTACTGAGCCGCATTCACACACCAGGAAAGAGCCAATTCATTCCAGACCTCTATTAATACCCGCTGGATTGGTACTGAGTCCCTCTCACACACCAGGAAAGAGGCAAATCAATCCAGACCTCTTAATACCAGCTGGAGTGGGACTGAGTCCAACGCACACAACAGGAAAGAGCCAATTCTATCCAGACCACTATGAATACCAGCTGGAGTGGTACTGAGTCCCACTCACACTACAGGAAAGAGGCATTTCAATCCAGGTCTCTATTAATACCAGCTGGAGTGGGACTGAGTCCCACTCACACACCAGGAAAGAGCCAATTCAATCCTGACCTCTATTAATACCAGCTGGCGTGGTACTGAGTCCCACTCACACACCAGGAAAGAGGCAATTCAATCCTGACCTATATTAATACCAGCTGGAGTGGGACTGAGTCCCACTCTCACACCAGGAAAGAGTCAATTCAATATAGGCCTCTATTAATACCAGCTGGAATGCGACTGAGCCCCACTCACACACCAGTAAAGAGCCAATTCAATCCAGGCCTCTATTTATACCAGCTGGAGTAGTACGGAGTCCCACCCACACACCAGGAAAGAGCCAATTCAATCCAGGCTTCTATCATTACCAGCTGGAGTGGGACTGAGTCCCACTCTCACACCAGGAAAGAGTCAATTCAATATAGGCCTCTATTAATACCAGCTGGAGTGGTCCTGAGCCCCACTCACACACCAGGAAAGTGTCAATACAATCCAGGCCTCTATTAATACAAGCAGGAGTGGTATTGAGTGCCACTCACACACCAGGAAAGAGCCAATTAAATCCGAACCTCTATTAATACCAGCTGGAGTGGTACTGAGTCCCACTCACACACCTGGAAAGAGCCAATTAAATCCAGCCCTCTATTCATACCAGCTGGAGTGGTACTGAGTTCCACTCACACACCAGGAAAGTATCAATTCAATCCAGACCTCTATTAATACCAGCTGGAATGCGACTGAGCCCCGCTCACACACTCGGAAAGAGCCAATTCAATCCAGGCTTCTATTAATACCAGCTAGCGCTTACTGAGCCCCACTCACACACCAGGAAATAGGCAATTCAATCCAGGCCTCTATTAATACCAGCTGGAGTGGGACTGAGCCCCACTCACACACCAGGAAAGAGTCAATTCAATCCCGGCATCTATAAATAACAGCTGGAGTGGGACTGAGCCCCACTCACTCACCAGGAAAGAGGAAATTAAATCCAGACCTCTATCAATACCAGCTGGAGTGGTACTGAGCCCCACTCACTCACCAGGAAAGAGCCAATTCAATCCAGACCTCTATGAATACAAGCTGGTGTGGTACTGAGTCCCAATCACACACCAGCTAAGAGGCAATCCAATCCAGGTCTCTATGAATACCAGCTGGAGTGGTACTGAGTCCCACTCAAACACCAGGAAAGAGCCAAATCAATCCAGACCTAAATTAATACCAGCTGGAGTGGTACTGAGTCCCACTCACACACCAGGAAAGAGGCAATTCAATCCACACCTCTATAAATACCAGCTGCAGTGTTGCCGAGTCCCACTCACACACCAGGAAAGAGGCAATTAAATCCAGGCCTCTATTAATACCAGCAGGAGTGGTACTGAGTCCCACTCACACACCAGGAAAGATGCAATTAAATCCAGGCCTCTATTGATACCAGCTGGAGTGGTACTGAGTCCCACTCACACACCAGGAAAGAGCCAATTCAATCCAGGTCTCTATGAATACCAGCTGGAGTGTTACCGAGTCCCACTCACACACCAGGAAAGAGGAAATTAAATCCAGACCTCTATCAATACCAGCTGGAGTGGTACTGAGTCCCACTCAAACACCAGGAAAGAGCCAAATCAATCCAGAATTCAATTAATACCAGCTGGAGTGGTACTGAGTCCCACTCACACACCAGGAAAGAGGCAATTCAATCCACACCTCTATAAATACCAGCTGCAGTGTTGCCGAGTCCCACTCACACACCAGGAAATAGGCAATTAAATCCAGGCCTCTATTAATACCAGCAGGAGTGGTACTGAGTCCCACTCACACACCAGGAAAGAGAAATATCAATCCACACCTCTATAAATACCAGCTGCAGTGTTACCGAGTCCCACTCACACACCAGGAAAGAGGCAATTCAATCCACACCTCTATAAATACCAGCTGGAGTGGTACTGAGTCCCACTCACACACCAGGAAAGAGCCAATTCAATCCAGGCCTCTATAAATACCAGCTGAAGTGATACTGAGCCCCACTCACACACCAGGAAAGAGCAAATTCAATCCAGGCCTCTATAAATACCAGCTGAAGAGGTACTGAGCCCCACTCACACATCAGGAAAGAGCCAATTCAATCCAGGCCTCTATTAATATCAGCTGGAGTGGTACTGAGCCCCACTCACACAGCAGGAAAGAGCCAATTCAATCCAGGCCTCTATTAATACCAGCTGGAGTGGTACTGAGCCCCACTCACACACCAGGAAAGAGCCATGTCTATCCAGGCCTCTATTAATACCAGCTGGAGTGGTACTGAGTCCCACTCACACACCAGGAAAGAGCCATGTCTATCCAGGCCTCTATTAATACCAGCTGGAGTGGTACTGAAACCCACTCAAACACCAGGAAAGAGCCAAATCAATCCAGACCTCAATTAATACCAGCTGGAGTGGTACTGAGTCCCACTCACACACCAGGAAAGAGGCAATTCAATCCACACCTCTATAAATACCAGCTGCAGTGTTGCCGAGTCCCACTCACACACCAGGAAAGAGGCAATTAAATCCAGGCCTCTATTAATACCAGCAGGAGTGGTACTGAGTCCCACTCACACACCAGGAAAGAGGCAATTAAATCCAGGCCTCTATTGATACCAGCTGGAGTGGTACTGAGTCCCACTCACACACCAGGAAAGAGCCAATTCAATCCAGGTCTCTATGAATACCAGCTGGAGTGTTACCGAGTCCCACTCACACACCAGGAAAGAGGAAATTAAATCCAGACCTCTATCAATACCAGCTGGAGTGGTACTGAGTCCCACTCAAACACCAGGAAAGAGCCAAATCAATCCAGACCTCAATTAATACCAGCTGGAGTGGTACTGAGTCCCACTCACACACCAGGAAAGAGGCAATTCAATCCACACCTCTATAAATACCAGCTGCAGTGTTGCCGAGTCCCACTCACACACCAGGAAATAGGCAATTAAATCCAGGCCTCTATTAATACCAGCAGGAGTGGTACTGAGTCCCACTCACACACCAGGAAAGAGAAATATCAATCCACACCTCTATAAATACCAGCTGCAGTGTTACCGAGTCCCACTCACACACCAGGAAAGAGGCAATTCAATCCACACCTCTATAAATACCAGCTGGAGTGGTACTGAGTCCCACTCACACACCAGGAAAGAGCCAATTCAATCCAGGCCTCTATAAATACCAGCTGAAGTGATACTGAGCCCCACTCACACACCAGGAAAGAGCAAATTCAATCCAGGCCTCTATAAATACCAGCTGAAGAGGTACTGAGCCCCACTCACACACCAGGAAAGAGCCAATTCAATCCAGGCCTCTATTAATATCAGCTGGAGTGGTACTGAGCCCCACTCACACAGCAGGAAAGAGCCAATTCAATCCAGGCCTCTATTAATACCAGCTGGAGTGGTACTGAGCCCCACTCACACACCAGGAAAGAGGCAATTAAATCCAGGCCTCTATTAATACCCGCTGGAGTGGTACTGAGTCTCACTGAAACACGAGGAAAGAGTCAATTCAATCCAGGCCTCTATTAATACCAGCTGGAGTGGTACTGAGCCCCACTCACACACCAGGAAAGAGTCAATTCAATCCCGGCATCTATAAATACCAGCTGGAGTGGGACTGAGCCCCACTCACTCACAAGGAAAGAGGAAATTAAATCCAGACCTCTATCAATACCAGCTGGAGTGGTACTGAGCCCCACTCACTCACCAGGAAAGAGCCAATTCAATCCAGACCTCTATGAATACAAGCTGGTGTGGTACTGAGTCCCAATCACACACCAGCTAAGAGGCAATCCAATCCAGGTCTCTATGAATACCAGCTGGAGTGGTACTGAGTCCCACTCAAACACCAGGAAAGAGCCAAATCAATCCAGACCTCAATTAATACCAGCTGGAGTGGTACTGAGTCCCACTCACACACCAGGAAAGAGGCAATTCAATCCACACCTCTATAAATACCAGCTGCAGTGTTGCCGAGTCCCACTCACACACCAGGAAAGAGGCAATTAAATCCAGGCCTCTATTAATACCAGCAGGAGTGGTACTGAGTCCCACTCACACACCAGGAAAGAGGCAATTAAATCCAGGCCTCTATTGATACCAGCTGGAGTGGTACTGAGTCCCACTCACACACCAGGAAAGAGCCAATTCAATCCAGGTCTCTATGAATACCAGCTGGAGTGTTACCGAGTCCCACTCACACACCAGGAAAGAGGAAATTAAATCCAGACCTCTATCAATACCAGCTGGAGTGGTACTGAGTCCCACTCAAACACCAGGAAAGAGCCAAATCAATCCAGAATTCAATTAATACCAGCTGGAGTGGTACTGAGTCCCACTCACACACCAGGAAAGAGGCAATTCAATCCACACCTCTATAAATACCAACTGCAGTGTTGCCGAGTCCCACTCACACACCAGGAAATAGGCAATTAAATCCAGGCCTCTATTAATACCAGCAGGAGTGGTACTGAGTCCCACTCACACACCAGGAAAGAGAAATATCAATCCACACCTCTATAAATACCAGCTGCAGTGTTACCGAGTCCCACTCACACACCAGGAAAGAGGCAATTCAATCCACACCTCTATAAATACCAGCTGGAGTGGTACTGAGTCCCACTCACACACCAGGAAAGAGCCAATTCAATCCAGGCCTCTATAAATACCAGCTGAAGTGATACTGAGCCCCACTCACACACCAGGAAAGAGCAAATTCAATCCAGGCCTCTATAAATACCAACTGAAGAGGTACTGAGCCCCACTCACACACCAGGAAAGAGCCAATTCAATCCAGGCCTCTATTAATATCAGCTGGAGTGGTACTGAGCCCCACTCACACAGCAGGAAAGAGCCAATTCAATCCAGGCCTCTATTAATACCAGCTGGAGTGGTACTGAGCCCCACTCACACACCAGGAAATAGCCATGTCTATCCAGGCCTCTATTAATACCAGCTGGAGTGGTACTGAAACCCACTCACACACCAGGAAAGAGCCAATTCAATCCAGGCCTCTATTAATACCAGCTGGAGTGGTACTGAAACCCACTCACACACCAGGAAAGTGCCAATTAAATCCAGGCCTCTATTAATACCAGCTGGAGTGGTACTGAGCCCCACTCACACACCAGGAAAGAGCCAGTTCAATCCAGGCCTCTATTAATAACAGCTGGAGTGGTACTGAGCACCACTCACACACCAGCTAAGAGGCAATTCAATCCAGGTCTCTATGAATACCAGCTGGAGTGGTACTGAGTCCCACTCAAGCACCAGGAATGAGCCAAATCAATCCAGACATCTATTAATTCCAGCTGGAGAGGTATTAATTCAAACTCAAACACCAGGAAAGCGCCAAATCAATCCAGATCTCTATTAATACCAGCTGGAGTGGTACTGAGACTCACTCACACACCAGGAAAGAGTCAATTCAATCCAGGCCTCCACTAATACCAGCTGGAGTGGTACTGAGTCCCACTCACACACCAGGAAAGAGCCAATTCAATCCAGGCCTCTATAAATACCAGCTGAAGTGGTACTGAGCCCCACTCACACACCAGGAAAGAGCCAATTCCGTCCAGGCCTCTATAAATACCAGCTGAAGTGGTACTGAGCCCCACTCACACACCAGGAAAGAGGCAATTCAATCCACAACTCGATAAATACCAGCTGGAGTGGGACTGAGCCCCACTCACTCACCAGGAAAGAGCCAATTCAATCCAGACCTCTATCAATACCAGCTGGAGTGGTACTGAGCCCCACTCACTCACCAGGAAAGAGCCAATTCAATCCAGACGTCTATGAATACAAGCTGGTGTGGTACTGAGTCCCAATCACACACCAGCTAAGAGGCAATCCAATCCAGGTCTCTATGAATACCAGCTGGAGTGGTACTGAGTCCCACTCAAACACCAGGAAAGAGCCAAATCAATCCAGACCTCAATTAATACCAGCTGGAGTGGTACTGAGTCCCACTCACACACCAGGAAAGAGGCAATTCAATCCACACCTCTATAAATACCAGCTGCAGTGTTGCCGAGTCCCACTCACACACCAGGAAAGAGGCAATTAAATCCAGGCCTCTATTAATACCAGCAGGAGTGGTACTGAGTCCCACTCACACACCAGGAAAGAGGCAATTAAATCCAGGCCTCTATTGATACCAGCTGGAGTGGTACTGAGTCCCACTCACACACCAGGAAAGAGCCAATTCAATCCAGGTCTCTATGAATACCAGCTGGAGTGTTACCGAGTCCCACTCACACACCAGGAAAGAGGAAATTAAATCCAGACCTCTATCAATACCAGCTGGAGTGGTACTGAGTCCCACTCAAACACCAGGAAAGAGCCAAATCAATCCAGAATTCAATTAATACCAGCTGGAGTGGTACTGAGTCCCACTCACACACCAGGAAAGAGGCAATTCAATCCACACCTCTATAAATACCAGCTGCAGTGTTGCCGAGTCCCACTCACACACCAGGAAATAGGCAATTAAATCCAGGCCTCTATTAATACCAGCAGGAGTGGTACTGAGTCCCACTCACACACCAGGAAAGAGAAATATCAATCCACACCTCTATAAATACCAGCTGCAGTGTTACCGAGTCCCACTCACACACCAGGAAAGAGGCAATTCAATCCACACCTCTATAAATACCAGCTGGAGTGGGACTGAGCCCCACTCACTCACCAGGAAAGAGCCAATTCAATCCAGACCTCTATTAACACCAGCTGGAGAGGTACCGAGATCCACTGACACACCAGGAAAGAGGCAATTAAATCCAGGTCACTATTAACACCAGCTGGAGTGGTACTGAGTCCCACTCACACACCAGGAAAGAGAAATATCAATCCACACCTCTATAAATACCAGCTGCAGTGTTACCGAGTCCCACTCACACACCAGGAAAGAGCCAGTTCAATCCAGATCTCTATTAATACCAGCTGTCGAGGAACTGAGTCTCACTCACACGCCAGGAAAGAGTTAATTCAATCCAGGCATCTATTAATATCAGCTGGAGTGGTACTGAGCCCCACTCACTCATCAGGAAAGAGACAAGTCAATCCAGGCCTCTATTAATACCAGCTGGAGTGGTACTGAGCCCCACTCACACACCAGCGAAGAGGCAATTCAATCCAGGTCTCTATGAACAACAGCTGGAGTGGTATTGAGTCCCACTCAAACACCAGGAATAAGCCAAATCAATCCAGACCTCCATTAATACCAGCTGGAGTGGTATTGAGTCCCACTCAAACACCAGGAAAGAGCCAAATCAATCCAGACCTCCATTAATACCAGCTGGAGTGGTACTGAGCCCAATTCACTCACCAGGAAAGAGCCAATTCAATCCAGGCCTCTATTAATACCAGCTGGAGTGGTACTGAGCCCAACTCACTCACCAGGAAAGAGCCAAATCAATCCAGACCTCCATTAATACCAGCTGGAGTGGTACTGAGTCCCACTCAAACACCAGGAAAGAGCCAAATCAATCCAGACCTCCATTAATACCAGCTGGATTGGTACTGAGCCCCACTCACACATCAGGAAAGAGCCAAGTCAATCCAGGCCTCTATTAATACCAACTGGAGTGGCACTGAGTCTCAATGAAACACCAGGAAAGAGTCAATTCAATCCAGGCCTCTACTAATACCAGCTGGAGTGGTACTGAGCCCCACACACACACCAGGAAAGAGTCAATTCAATCCCAGAATCTATAAATACCAGCTGAAGAGGTACTGAGCCCCACTCACACACCAGGAAAGAGGAAATTAAATCCAGACCTCAATCAATACCAGCTGGAGTGGTACTGAGCCCCACTCACTCACCAGGAAAGAGCCAATTCAATCCAGACCACTATGAATACGAGCTGGTGTGGTACTGAGTCCCACTCACTCACCAGGAAAGAGCCAATCCAATCCAGGTCTCTATGAATACCAGCTGGAGTGGTACCGAGTCCCACTCAAACACCAGGAAAGAGCCAAATCAATCCAGACCTCAGTTAATACCAGCTGGAGTGGTACTGAGTCCCACTCACACACCAGGAAAGAGGCAATTCAATCCACACCTCTATAAATACCAGCTGCAGTGTTGCCGAGTCCCACTCACACACCTGGAAAGAGTCAATTAAATCCAGGCCTCTATTAATACCAGCTGGAGTGGTACTGAGCCCCACTCACTCACCAGGAAGGAGCCAATTCAATCCAGACCACTATTAATACCAGCTGGAGTGGTACTGAGTCCCAATCACACAGCAGCTAATAGGCAATTCAATCCAGACCTCTATTAATACCAGCTGGAGTGGTACTGAGTCTCACTGAAACACCAGGAAAGAGCCAATTCATTCCAGACCTCTCTTAACAGCAGCTGAAGTTGTACTGAGCACCACACACTCACCAGGAAGGAGCCAATTTAATCCAGATCTCTATTAATACCAACTGGAGTGGAACTGAGTCCCACCCACACACCAGGAAGGAGCCAATTCAATCCAGACCTCAATTAATACCAGCTGCAGAGGTACTGATCCACACTCACACATCAAAAAGAGGCAATTCAATCCAGCCCTCTTCATACCAGCTCGAGTGGTACTGAGTCCCACTCACACACCAGCTAAGAGGCAATTCAATCCAGGTCTCTATCAAGACCAGCTGGAGTGGTACTGAACCCCACCCACACAACAGGAAAGAGCCAATTCAATCCAGGTCTATATAAATACCAGCTGAAGTGGTTCTGAGCCCCACTCACACACCAGGAAAGAGCCAATTCAATCCAGACCTCCATTAATACCAGCTGGAGTGGTACTGAGCCCCACTCACTCACCAGGAAAGAGGAAATTAAATCCAGACCTCTATTAATACCAGCTGGAGTGGTACTGAGCCCCACTCACTCACCAGGAAAGAGCCAATTCAATCCAGACCTCTATGAATACAAGCTGGTGTGGTACTGAGTCCCAATCACACACCAGCTGAGAGGCAATCCAATCCACGTCTCTATGAATACCAGCTGGAGTGGTACTGAGTCCCACTCAAAGACCAGGAAAGAGCCAATTAAATCCAGACCTCAATTAATACCAGCTGGAGTGGTACTGAGTCCCACTCACACACCAGGAAAGAGGCAATTCAATCCACACCTCTATAAATACCAGCTGGAGTGTTACTGAGCCCCACTCACACACCAGGAAAGAGGCAATTCAATCCAGGCCTCTATTAATACCAGCTGGAGTGGTACTGAAACCCACTCACACACCAGTAAAGAGCCAATTCAATCCAGGCCTCTATTAATACCAGCTGGAGTGGTACTGATACACACTCACACACCAGGAAAGTGCCAATTAAATCCAGGCCTCTATTAATACCAGCTGGAGTGGTACTGAGCCCCACTCACACACCAGGAAAGAGCCAGTTCAATCCAGGCCTCTATTAATAACAGCTGGAGTGGTACTGAGCCCCACTCACACACCAGCTAAGAGGCAATTCAATCCAGGTCTCTGTGAATAGCAGCTGGAGTGGTACTGAGTCCCACTCAAGCACCAGGTATGAGCCAAATCAATCCAGACCTCTATAAATACCAGCTGGAGAGGTACTAATTCAAACTCAAACACCAGGAAAGAGCCAAATCAATCGAGGCCTCTATAAATACCAGCTGAAGTGGTACTGAGCCCCACTCACACACCAGGAAAGAGCCAATTCAGTCCAGGCCTCTATAAATACTAGCTGAAGTGGTACAGAGCCCCACTCACACACCAGGAAAGAGGCAATTCAATCCACAACTCCAAAAATACCAGCTGGAGTGGGACTGAGCCCCACTCACACACCAGGAAAGAGCCAATTCAATCCAGACCTCTATTAACACCAGCTGGAGAGGTACCGAGACCCACTGACACACCAGGAAAGAGGCAATTAAATCCAGGTCACTATTAACACCAGCTGGAGTGGTACTGAGTCCCACTCACACACCAGGAAAGAGAAATATCTATCCACACCTCTATAAATACCAGCTGCAGTGTTACCGAGTCCCACTCACACACCAGGAAAGAGGCAAATAATCCAGGCCTCTATGAATACCAGCTGGAGAGGAACTGAGTCTCACTCACACGCCAGGAAAGAGTTAATTCAATCCAGGCATCTATTAATACCAGCTGGAGTGGTACTGAGCCCCACTCATTCATGAGGAAAGAGACAAGTCAATCCAGGCCTCTATTAATACCTGCTGGAGTGGTACTGATCCCCACTCACACACTAGGAAAGAGCCAGTTCAATCCAGATCTCTATCAATACCAGCTGGAGTGGTTCTGAAACCCACTCACACACCAGGAAAGTGCCAATTAAATCCAGGCCTCTTTTAATACCAGCTGGAGTGGTACTGAGACCAACTCACTCACCAGGAAAGAGCCAATTCAATCCAGGCCTCGATTAATACCAGCTGGCGTGGTACTGAGCCCCACTCACACACCAGCTAAGAGGCAATTCAATCCAGGTCTCTATGAATAACAGCTGGAGTGGTACTGAGTCCCTCTCAAACACCAGGAAAGAGCCAAATCAATCCAGACCTCCATTAATACCAGCTGGAGTGGTACTGAGTCCCACTCACACACCAGGAAAGTGTCAATTAAATCCAGGCCTCTATTAATACCAGCTGGAGTGGTACTGAGTCTCACTCACACACCAGAAAAGAGCCAATTCAATCCAGGCCTCTATAAATACCAGCTGAAGTGGTACTGAGCCACACTCACACACCAGGAAAGAGGCAATTCAATCCACACCTCTATAAATACCAGCTGCAGTGTTACCGAGTCCCACTCACACACCAGGAAAGAGTCAATTCAATCCAGGACTCTATTAATACCAGCTGGAGTGGTACTGAGTCCCACTCACACACCAGGAAAGAGCCAAGTCAATCCCAGCATCTATAAATACCAGCTGAAGTGGTACTGAGCCCCACTCACACACCAGGAAAGAGCCAATTCAATCCAGACCACTATTAATACCAGCTGGAGTGGTACTGAGTCCCAATCACACACCAGGAAATATGCAATTAAATCCAGGCCTCTATTAATACCAGCAGGAGTGGTACTGTGTCCCACTCACACACCAGGAAAGAGAAATATCAATCCACACCTCTATAAATACCAGCTGCAGTGTTACCGAGTCCCACTCACACACCAGGAAAGAGGCAATTCAATCCACACCTCTATAAATACCAGCTGGAGTGGTACTGAGTCCCACTCACACACCAGGAAAGAGCCAATTCAATCCAGGCCTCTATAAATAACAGCTGAAGTGGTACTGAGCCCCACTCACACACCAGGAAAGAGGCAATTAAATCCAGGCCTCTATTAATACCAGCTGGAGTGGTACTGAGTCTCACTGAAACACGAGGAAAGAGTCAATTCAATCCAGGCCTCTATTAATACCAGCTGGAGTGGTACTGAGCCCCACTCACACACCAGGAAAGAGTCAATTCAATCCAGGCCTCTATTAATACCAGCTGGAGTGGTACTGAGCCCCACTCACACGCCAGGAAAGAGTCAATTCAATCCCGGCATCTATAAATACCAGCTGGAGTGGGACTGAGCCCCACTCACTCACCAGGAAAGAGGAAATTAAATCCAGACCTCTATCAATACCAGCTGGAGTGGTACTGAGCCCCACTCACTCACCAGGAAAGAGCCAATTCAATCCAGACCTCTATGAATACAAGCTGGTGTGGTACTGAGTCCCAATCACACACCAGCTAAGAGGCAATCCAATCCAGGTCTCTATGAATACCAGCTGGAGTGGTACTGAGTCCCACTCAAACACCAGGAAAGAGCCAAATCAATCCAGACCTCAATTAATACCAGCTGGAGTGGTACTGAGTCCCACTCACACACCAGGAAATAGGCAATTCAATCCACACCTCTATAAATACCAGCTGCAGTGTTGCCGAGTCCCACTCACTCACCAGGAAAGAGGCAATTAAATCCAGGCCTCTATTAATACTAGCAGGAGTGGTAATGAGTCCCACTCACACACCAGGAAAGAGGCAATTAAATCCAGGCCTCTATTGATACCAGCTGGAGTGGTACTGAGTCCCACTCACACACCAGGAAAGAGCCAATTCAATCCAGGTCTCTATGAATACCAGCTGGAGTGTTACTGAGCCCCACTCACACTCCAGGAAAGAGGCAATTCAATCCACACCTCTATAAATACCAGCTGCAGTGTTACCAAGTCCCACTCACACACCAGGAAAGAGGAAATTAAATCCAGACCTCTATCAATACCAGCTGGAGTGGTACTGAGTCCCACTCAAACACCAGGAAAGAGCCAAATCAATCCAGACCTCAATTAATACCAGCTGGAGTGGTACTGAGTCCCACTCACACACCAGGAAAGAGGCAATTCAATCCACACCTCCATAAATACCAGCTGCAGTGTTGCCAAGTCCCACTCACACACCAGGAAATAGGCAATTAAATCCAGACCTCTATTAATACCAGCAGGAGTGGTACTGAGTCCCACTCACACACCAGGAAAGAGAAATATCAATCCACACCTCTATAAATACCAGCTGCAGTGTTACCGAGTCCCACTCACACACCAGGAAAGAGGCAATTCAATCCACACCTCTATAAATACCAGCTGGAGTGGTACTGAGTCCCACTCACACACCAGTAAAGAGCCAATTCAATCCAGGCCTCTATAAATACCAGCTGAAGTGGTACTGAGCCCCACTCACACACCAGGAAAGAGCCAATTCAATCCAGGCCTCTATAAATACCAGCTGAAGAGGTACTGAGCCCCACTCACACACCAGGAAATAGCCAATTCAATCCAGGCCTCTATTAATACCAGCTGGAGTGGTACTGAGCCCCATTCACACAGCAGGAAAGAGCCAATTCAATCCAGGCCTCTATTAATACCAGCTGGAGTGGTACTGAGCCCCACTCACACACCAGGAAAGAGCCATGTCTATCCAGGCCTCTATTAATACCAGCTGGAGTGGTACTGAAACCCACTCACACACCAGGAAAGAGCCAATTCAATCCAGGCCTCTATTAATACCAGCTGGAGTGGTACTGAAACCCACTCACACACCAGGAAAGTGCCAATTAAATCCAGGCCTCTATTAATACCAGCTGGAGTGGTACTGAGCCCCACTCACACACCAGGAAAGCGCCAGTTCAATCCAGGCCTCTATTAATAACAGCTGAAGTGGTACTGAGCCCCACTCACACACCAGCTAAGAGGCAATTCAATCCAGGTCTCTATGAATACCAGCTGGAGTGGTACTGAGTCCCACTCAAGCACCAGGAATGAGCCAAATCAATCCAGACATCTATTAATACCAGCTGGAGAGGTATTAATTCAAACTCAAACACCAGGAAAGAGCCAAATCAATCCAGATCTCTATTAATACCAGCTGGAGTGGTACTGAGACTCACTCACACACCAGGAAAGAGTCAATTCTATCCAGGCCTCCATTAATACCAGCTGGAGTGGTACTGAGTCCCACTCACACACCAGGAAAGAGCCAATTCAATCCAGGCCTCTATAAATACCAGCTGAAGTGGTACGGAGCCCCACTCACACACCAGGAAAGAGCCAATTCAGTCCAGGCCTCTATAAATACCAGCTGAAGTGGTACTGAGCCCCACTCACACACCAGGAAAGAGGCAATTCAATCCACAACTCGATAAATACCAGCTGGAGTGGGACTGAGCCCCACTCACACACCAGGAAAGAGCCAATTCAATCCAGACCTCTATTAACACCAGCTGGAGAGGTACCGAGACCCGCTGACACACCAGGAAAGAGGCAATTAAATCCAGGTCACTATTAACACCAGCTGCAGTGTTACCGAGTCCCACTCACACACCAGGAAAGAGCCAGTTCAATCCAGATCTCTATTAATACCAGCTGTCGAGGAACTGAGTCTCACTCACACGCCAGGAAAGAGTTAATTCAATCCAGGCATCTATTAATATCAGCTGGAGTGGTACTGAGCCCCACTCACTCATCAGGAAAGAGACAAGTCAATCCAGGCCTCTATAAATACCAGCTGGAGTGTTACTGAGTCCCATTCACTCACCAGGAAGGAGCCAATTCAATCCAGACCACTATTAATACCAGCTGGAGTGGTGCTGAGTCTCACTGAAACACCAGGAAAGAGCCAATTCAATCCAGGCCTCTATTAATACCAGCTGGAGTGGTACTGAAAACCACTCACACACCAGCTAAGAGGCAATCCAATCCAGGTCTCTATGAATACCAGCTGGAGTGGTACTGAGTCCCACTCAAACACCAGGAAAGAGCCAAATCAATCCAGACCTCAGTTAATACCAGCTGGAGTGGTACTGAGTCCCATTCAAACACCAGGAAAGAGCCAAATCAATCCAGACCTCCATTAATACCAGCTGGAGTGGTACTGAGCCCAACTCACTCACCAGGAAAGAGCCAATTCAATCCAGGCCTCTATTAATACCAGCTGGAGTGGTACTGAGTCTCACTCACAGACCAGAAAAGAGCCAATTCAATCCAGGCCTCTATAAATACCAGCTGAAGTGGTACTGAGCCCCACTCACACACCAGGAAAGAGGCAATTCAATCCACATCTCTATAAATACCAGCTGCAGTGTTACCGAGTCCCACTCACACACCAGGAAAGAGTCAATTCAATCCAGGACTCTATTAATACCAGCTGGATTGGTACTGAGCCCCACTCACACATCAGGAAAGAGCCAAGTCAATCCAGGCCTCTATTAATACCAACTGGAGTGGGACCGAGTCTCACTGAAACACCAGGAAAGAGTCAATTCAATCCAGGCCTCTACTAATACCAGCTGGAGTGGTACTGCGCCCCACTCACACACCAGGAAAGAGTCAATTCAATCCCAGCATCTATAAATACCAGCTGAAGAGGTACTGAGCCCCACTCACACACCAGGAAAGAGGAAATTAAATCCAGACCTCAATCAATACCAGCTGGAGTGGTACTGAGCCCCACTCACTCACCAGGAAAGAGCCAATTCAATCCAGACCTCTATGAATACAAGCTGGTGTGGTACTGAGTCCCAATCACACACCAGCTAAGAGGCAATCCAAGCCAGGTCTCTATGAATACCAGCTGGAGTGTTTCCGAGACCCACTCACACACCAGGAAAGAGTCAATTCAATCCAGGCCTCTATTAATACCAGCTGGAGTGTTACTGAGTCCCATTCACTCACCAGGAAGGAGCCAATTCAATCCAGACCACTATTAATACCAGCTGGAGTGGTACTGAGTCTCACTGAAACACCAGGAAAGAGCCAATTCAATCCAGGCCTCTATTAATACCAGCTGGAGTGGTACTGAAAACCACTCACACACCAGCTAAGAGGCAATCCAATCCAGGTCTCTATGAATACCAGCTGGAGTGGTACTGAGTCCCACTCAAACACCAGGAAAGAGCCAAATCAATCCAGACCTCAGTTAATACCAGCTGGAGTGGTACTGAGTCCCACTCACACACCAGGAAAGAGGCAATTCAATCCACACCTCTATAAATACCAGCTGCAGTGTTGCCGAGTCCCACTCACACACCTGGAAAGAGTCAATTAAATCCAGGCCTCTATTAATACTAGATGGAGTGGTACTGAGCCCCACTCACTCACCAGGAAGGAGCCAATTCAATCCAGACCACTATTAATACCAGCTGGAGTGGTACTGAGTCCCAATCACACAGCAGCTAATAGGCAATTCAATCCAGACCTCTATTAATACCAGCTGGAGTGGTACTGAGTCTCACTGAAACACCAGGAAAGAGCCAATTCATTCCAGACCTCTCTTAACAGCAGCTGAAGTTGTACTGAGCACCACTCACTCACCAGGAAGGAGCCAATTCAATCCAGATCTCTATTAATACCAACTGGAGTGGAACTGAGTCCCACCCACACACCAGGAAGGAGCCAATTCAATCCAGACCTCAATTAATACCAGCTGCAGAGGTACTGATCCACACTCACACATCAAAAAGAGGCAATTCAATCCAGCCCTCTTCATACCAGCTCGAGTGGTACTGAGTCCCAATCACACACCAGCTGAGAGGCAATCCAATCCAGGTCTCTATGAATACCAGCTGGAATGGTACTGAGTCCCACTCAAAGACCAGGAAAGAGCCAATTAAATCCAGACCTCAATTAATACCAGCTGGAGTGGTACTGAGTCCCCATCACACACCAGGAAAGAGGCAATTCAATCCACACCTCTATAAATACCAGCTGCAGTGGTACTGAGCCCCACTCACACACCAGGAAAGAGGCAATTCAATCCAGGCCTCTATTAATACCAGCTGGAGTGGTACTGAAACCCACTCACACACCAGTAAAGAGCCAATTCAATCCAGGCCTCTATTAATACCAGCTGGAGTGGTACTGATACACACTCACACACCAGGAAAGTGCCAATTAAATCCAGGCCTCTATTAATACCAGCTGGAGTGGTACTGAGTCCCACTCACACACCAGGAAAGAGGCAATTCAATCCACACCTCTATAAATACCAGCTGCAGTGGTACTGAGCCCCACTCACACACCAGGAAAGAGGCAATTCAATCCAGGCCTCTATTAATACCAGCTGGAGTGGTACTGAAACCCACTCACACACCAGTAAAGAGCCAATTCAATACAGGCCTCTATTAATACCAGCTGGAGTGGTACTGATACACACTCACACACCAGGAAAGTGCCAATTAAATCCAGGCCTCTATTAATACCAGCTGGAGTGGTACTGAGCCCCACTCACACACCAGGAAAGAGCCAGTTCAATCCAGGCCTCTATTAATAACAGCTGGAGTGGTACTGAGCCCCACTCACACACCAGCTAAGAGGCAATTCAATCCAGGTCTCTATGAATAGCAGCTGGAGTGGTACTGAGTCCCACTCAAGCACCAGGAATGAGCCAAATCAATCCAGACCTCTATAAATACCAGCTGGAGAGGTACTAATACAAACTCAAACACCAGGAAAGAGCCAAATCAATCGAGGCCACTATAAATACCAGCTGAAGTGGTACTGAGCCCCACTCACACACCAGGAAAGAGCCAATTCAGTCCAGGCCTCTATAAATACTAGCTGAAGTGGTACAGAGCCCCACTCACACACCAGGAAAGAGGCAATTCAATCCACAACTCCAAAAATACCAGCTGGAGTGGGACTGAGCCCCACTCACACACCAGGAAAGAGCCAATTCAATCCAGACCTCTATTAACACCAGCTGGAGAGGTACCGAGACCCACTGACACACCAGGAAAGAGGCAATTCAATCCAGACCTCTATTAACACCAGCTGGAGAGGTACCGAGACCCACTGACACACCAGGAAAGAGGCAATTAAATCCAGGTCACTATTAACACCAACTGGAGTGGAACTGAGTCCCACCCACACACCAGGAAGGAGCCAATTCAATCCAGACCTCAATTAATACCAGCTGCAGAGGTACTGATCCACACTCACACATCAAAAAGAGGCAATTCAATCCAGCCCTCTTCATACCAGCTCGAGTGGTACTGAGTCCCACTCACACACCAGCTAAGAGGCAATTCAATCCAGGTCTCTATCAAGACCAGCTGGAGTGGTACTGAACCCCACCCACACAACAGGAAAGAGCCAATTCAATCCAGGTCTATATAAATACCAGCTGAAGTGGTTCTGAGCCCCACTCACACACCAGGAAAGAGCCAATTCAATCCAGACCTCCATTAATACCAGCTGGAGTGGTACTGAGCCCCACTCACACACCAGGAAAGAGGAAATTAAATCCAGACCTCTATCAATACCAGCTGGAGTGGTACTGAGCCCCACTCACTCACCAGGAAAGAGCCAATTCAATCCAGACCTCTATGAATACAAGCTGGTGTGGTACTGAGTCCCAATCACACACCAGCTGAGAGGCAATCCAATCCAGGTCTCTATGAATACCAGCTGGAGTGGTACTGAGTCCCACTCAAAGACCAGGAAAGAGCCAATTAAATCCAGACCTCAATTAATACCAGCTGGAGTGGTACTGAGTCCCACTCACACACCAGGAAAGAGGCAATTCAATCCACACCTCTATAAATACCAGCTGCAGTGGTACTGAGCCCCACTCACACACCAGGAAAGAGGCAATTCAATCCAGGCCTCTATTAATACCAGCTGGAGTGGTACTGAAACCCACTCACACACCAGTAAAGAGCCAATTCAATACAGGCCTCTATTAATACCAGCTGGAGTGGTACTGATACACACTCACACACCAGGAAAGTGCCAATTAAATCCAGGCCTCTATTAATACCAGCTGGAGTGGTACTGAGCCCCACTCACACACCAGGAAAGAGCCAGTTCAATCCAGGCCTCTATTAATAACAGCTGGAGTGGTACTGAGCCCCACTCACGCACCAGCTAAGAGGCAATTCAATCCAGGTCTCTATGAATAGCAGCTGGAGTGGTACTGAGTCCCACTCAAGCACCAGGAATGAGCCAAATCAATCCAGACCTCTATAAATACCAGCTGGAGAGGTACTAATTCAAACTCAAACACCAGGAAAGAGCCAAATCAATCGAGGCCACTATAAATACCAGCTGAAGTGGTACTGAGCCCCACTCACACACCAGGAAAGAGCCAATTCAGTCCAGGCCTCTATAAATACTAGCTGAAGTGGTACAGAGCCCCACTCACACACCAGGAAAGAGGCAATTCAATCCACAACTCCAAAAATACCAGCTGGAGTGGGACTGAGCCCCACTCACACACCAGGAAAGAGCCAATTCAATCCAGACCTCTATTAACACCAGCTGGAGAGGTACCGAGACCCACTGACACACCAGGAAAGAGGCAATTAAATCCAGGTCACTATTAACACCAGCTGGAGTGGTACTGAGTCCCACTCACACACCAGGAAAGAGAAATATCTATCCACACCTCTATAAATACCAGCTGCAGTGTTACCGAGTCCCACTCACACACCAGGAAAGAGGCAATTAAATCCAGGCCTCTATTAATACCAGCTGGAGAGGAACTGAGTCTCACTCACACGCCAGGAAAGAGTTCATTCAATCCAGGCATCTATTAATACCAGCTGGAGTGGTACTGAGCCCCACTCATTCATGAGGAAAGAGACAAGTCAATCCAGGCCTCTATTAATACCTGCTGGAGTGGTACTGATCCCCACTCACACACTAGGAAAGAGCCAGTTCAATCCAGATCTCTATCAATACCAGCTGGAGTGGTTCTGAAACCCACTCACACACCAGGAAAGTGCCAATTAAATCCAGGCCTCTTTTAATACCAGCTGGAGTGGTACTGAACCCAACTCACTCACCAGGAAAGAGCCAATTCAATCCAGGCCTCTATTAATACCAGCTGGCGTGGTACTGAGCCCCACTCACACACCAGCTAAGAGGCAATTCAATCCAGGTCTCTATGAATAACAGCTGGAGTGGTACTGAGTCCCACTCAAACACCAGGAAAGAGCCAAATCAATCCAGACCTCCATTAATACCAGCTGGAGTGGTACTGAGTCCCACTCACACACCAGGAAAGTGTCAATTAAATCCAAGCCTCTATTAATACCAGCTGGAGTGGTACTGAGTCTCACTCACACACCAGAAAAGAGCCAATTCAATCCAGGCCTCTATAAATACCAGCTGAAGTGGTACTGAGCCACACTCACACACCAGGAAAGAGGCAATTCAATCCACACCTCTATAAATACCAGCTGCAGTGTTACCGAGTCCCACTCACACACCAGGAAAGTGTCAATTCAATCCAGGACTCTATTAATACCAGCTGGAGTGGTACTGAGCCCCACTCACACATCAGGAAAGAGCCAAGTCAATCCAGGCCTCTATTAATACCAGCTGGAGTGGAACTGAGACCTACTGACAGACCAGGAAAGAGGCAATTAAATCCAGGCCTCTATTAATACCAGCTGGAGTGGTACTGAGTCTCACTGAAACACCAGGAAAGAGTCAATTCAATCCAGGCCTCGACTAATACCAGCTGGAGTGGTACTGAGTCCAACTCACACACCAGGAAAGAGTCAATTCAATCCCGGCATCTATAAATACCAGCTGAAGTGGTACTGAGCCCCACTCACACACCAGGAAAGAGCCAATTCAATCCAGACCACTATTAATACCAGCTGGAGTGCTACTGAGTCCCAATCACACACCAGCTAATAGGCAATTCAATCCAGACCTCTATTAATACCAGCTGGAGTGGTACTGAGTCTCACTGAAACACCAGGAAAGGGCCAATTCATTCCAGACCTCTATTAATACCAGCTAAAGTTGTACTGAGCACCACTCACTCACCAGGAAGGAGCCAATTCAATCCAGATCTCTATTAATACCAACTGGAGTGGAACTGAGTCCCACCCACACACCAGGAATGAGCCAATTCAATCCAGACCTCTATTAATACCAGCTGGAGTGGTACTGAGCCCCACTCACACACCAGGAAAGAGGCAATTCAATCCACACCTCTATAAATACCAGCTGGAGAGGTACTGATCCACACTCACACATCAAAAAGAGGCAATTCAATCCAGCCCTCTTCATACCAGCTCGAGTGGTACTGAGTCCCACTCACACACCAGCTAAGAGGCAATTCAATCCAGGTCTCTATCAATACCAGCTGGAGTGGTACTGAACCCCACCCACACAACAGGAAAGAGCCAATTCAATCCAGGTCTATATAAGTACCAGCTGAAGTGGTTCTGAGCCCCACTCACACACCAGGAAAGAGCCAATTCAATCCAGACCTCCATTAATACCAGCTGGAGTGGTACTGAGCCCCACTCACTCACCAGGAAGGAGTAAATTCCATCCAGACCTCTATTAATACCAGCTGGAGTGGTACTGAGCCCCACTCACTCACCAGGAAGGAGCCAATTCAATCCAGACCTCTATCAAAACCAGCTGGAGTGGTACTGAGCCCCATTCACTCACCAGGAAATAGCCAATTCAATCCGGACCTCTATGAATACAAGCTGGAGTGGTACAGAGTCCCAATCACACACCAGCTAAGAGGCAATTCAATCCAGGTCTCTATGAATACCAGCTGGAGTGGTACTGCGTCCCACTCAAACACCAGGAAAGAGCCAAATCAATCCAGACCTCTATTAATACCAGCTGCAGTGTCAACAAGTCCCACTCACACACCAGGAAAGAGGCAATTAAATCCAGGCCTCTATTAATACCAGCTGGAGTGGAACAGAGTCTCACTCACACACCAGGAAAGAGTCAATTCAATCCAGGCCTCTATTAATACCAGCTGGAGTGGTACTGAGCCCCACTCACACACCAGGAAAGAGGCAATTAAATCCAGGCCTCTATTAATACCAGCTGGAGTGGTACTGAGTCTCACTGAAACACGAGGAAAGAGTCAATTCAATCCAGGCCTCTATTAATACCAGCTGGAGTGGTACTGAGCCCCACTCACACACCAGGAAAGAGTCAATTCAATCCCGGCATCTATAAATACCAGCTGGAGTGGTACTGAGCCCCATTCACTCACCAGGAAAGAGCCAATTCAATCCAGACCTCTATGAATACAAGCTGGTGTGGTACTGAGTCCCAATCACACACCAGCTAAGAGGCAATCCAATCCAGGTCTCTATGAATACCAGCTGGAGTGGTACTGAGTCCCACTCAAACACCAGGAAAGAGCCAAATCAATCCAGACCTCAATTAATACCAGCTGGAGTGGTACTGAGTCCCACTCACACACCAGGAAAGAGGCAATTCAATCCACACCTCTTTCAATACCAGCTGCAGTGTTGCCGAGTCCCACTCACACACCAGGCAAGAGTCAATTCAATCCAGGCCTCTATTAATACCAGCTGGAGTGGTAATGAGTCCCACTCACTCACCAGGAAGGAGCCAATTCAATCCAGACCACTATTAATACCAGCTGGAGTGGTACTGAGTCCCAATCACACACCAGCTAATAGGCAATTCAATCCAGACCTCTATTAATACCAGCTGGCGTGGTACTGAGTCTCACTGAAACACCAGGAAAGAGCCAATTCATTCCAGACCTCTATTAACAGCAGCTGAAGTTGTACTGAGCACCACTCACTCACCAGGAAGGAGTCAATTCAATCCAGATCACTATTAATACCAACTGGAGTGGAACTGAGTCCCACCCACACACCAGGAAGGAGCCAATTCAATCCAGACCTCAATTAATACCAGCTGCAGAGGTACTGATCCACACTCACACATCAAAAAGAGGCAATTCAATCCAGCCCTCTTCATACCAGCTCGAGTGGTACTGAGTCCCACTCACACACCAGCTAAGAGGCAATTCAATCCAGGTCTCTATCAAGACCAGCTGGAGTGGTACTGAACCCCACCCACACAACAGGAAAGAGCCAATTCAATCCAGGTCTATATAAATACCAGCTGAAGTGGTTCTGAGCCCCACTCACACACCAGGAAAGAGCCAATTCAATCCAGACCTCCATTAATACCAGCTGGAGTGGTACTGAGCCCCACTCACACACCAGGAAAGAGGAAATTAAATCCAGACCTCTATCAATACCAGCTGGAGTGGTACTGAGCCCCACTCACTCACCAGGAAAGAGCCAATTCAATCCAGACCTCTATGAATACAAGCTGGTGTGGTACTGAGTCCCAATCACACACCAGCTGAGAGGCAATCCAATCCAGGTCTCTATGAATACCAGCTGGAGTGGTACTGAGTCCCACTCAAAGACCAGGAAAGAGCCAATTAAATCCAGACCTCAATTAATACCAGCTGGAGTGGTACTGAGTCCCACTCACACACCAGGAAAGAGGCAATTCAATCCACACCTCTATAAATACCAGCTGCAGTGGTACTGAGCCCCACTCACACACCAGGAAAGAGGCAATTCAATCCAGGCCTCTATTAATACCAGCTGGAGTGGTACTGAAACCCACTCACACACCAGTAAAGAGCCAATTCAATACAGGCCTCTATTAATACCAGCTGGAGTGGTACTGATACACACTCACACACCAGGAAAGTGCCAATTAAATCCAGGCCTCTATTAATACCAGCTGGAGTGGTACTGAGCCCCACTCACACACCAGGAAAGAGCCAGTTCAATCCAGGCCTCTATTAATAACAGCTGGAGTGGTACTGAGCCCCACTCACACACCAGCTAAGAGGCAATTCAATCCAGGTCTCTATGAATAGCAGCTGGAGTGGTACTGAGTCCCACTCAAGCACCAGGAATGAGCCAAATCAATCCAGACCTCTATAAATACCAGCTGGAGAGGTACTAATACAAACTCAAACACCAGGAAAGAGCCAAATCAATCGAGGCCACTATAAATACCAGCTGAAGTGGTACTGAGCCCCACTCACACACCAGGAAAGAGCCAATTCAGTCCAGGCCTCTATAAATACTAGCTGAAGTGGTACAGAGCCCCACTCACACACCAGGAAAGAGGCAATTCAATCCACAACTCCAAAAATACCAGCTGGAGTGGGACTGAGCCCCACTCACACACCAGGAAAGAGCCAATTCAATCCAGACCTCTATTAACACCAGCTGGAGAGGTACCGAGACCCACTGACACACCAGGAAAGAGGCAATTCAATCCAGACCTCTATTAACACCAGCTGGAGAGGTACCGAGACCCACTGACACACCAGGAAAGAGGCAATTAAATCCAGGTCACTATTAACACCAACTGGAGTGGAACTGAGTCCCACCCACACACCAGGAAGGAGCCAATTCAATCCAGACCTCAATTAATACCAGCTGCAGAGGTACTGATCCACACTCACACATCAAAAAGAGGCAATTCAATCCAGCCCTCTTCATACCAGCTCGAGTGGTACTGAGTCCCACTCACACACCAGCTAAGAGGCAATTCAATCCAGGTCTCTATCAAGACCAGCTGGAGTGGTACTGAACCCCACCCACACAACAGGAAAGAGCCAATTCAATCCAGGTCTATATAAATACCAGCTGAAGTGGTTCTGAGCCCCACTCACACACCAGGAAAGAGCCAATTCAATCCAGACCTCCATTAATACCAGCTGGAGTGGTACTGAGCCCCACTCACACACCAGGAAAGAGGAAATTAAATCCAGACCTCTATCAATACCAGCTGGAGTGGTACTGAGCCCCACTCACTCACCAGGAAAGAGCCAATTAAATCCAGACCTCTATGAATACAAGCTGGTGTGGTACTGAGTCCCAATCACACACCAGCTGAGAGGCAATCCAATCCAGGTCTCTATGAATACCAGCTGGAGTGGTACTGAGTCCCACTCAAAGACCAGGAAAGAGCCAATTAAATCCAGACCTCAATTAATACCAGCTGGAGTGGTACTGAGTCCCACTCACACACCAGGAAAGAGGCAATTCAATCCACACCTCTATAAATACCAGCTGCAGTGGTACTGAGCCCCACTCACACACCAGGAAAGAGGCAATTCAATCCAGGCCTCTATTAATACCAGCTGGAGTGGTACTGAAACCCACTCACACACCAGTAAAGAGCCAATTCAATCCAGGCCTCTATTAATACCAGCTGGAGTGGTACTGATACACACTCACACACCAGGAAAGTGCCAATTAAATCCAGGCCTCTATTAATACCAGCTGGAGTGGTACTGAGCCCCACTCACACACCAGGAAAGAGCCAGTTCAATCCAGGCCTCTATTAATAACAGCTGGAGTGGTACTGAGCCCCACTCACGCACCAGCTAAGAGGCAATTCAATCCAGGTCTCTATGAATAGCAGCTGGAGTGGTACTGAGTCCCACTCAAGCACCAGGAATGAGCCAAATCAATCCAGACCTCTATAAATACCAGCTGGAGAGGTACTAATTCAAACTCAAACACCAGGAAAGAGCCAAATCAATCGAGGCCACTATAAATACCAGCTGAAGTGGTACTGAGCCCCACTCACACACCAGGAAAGAGCCAATTCAGTCCAGGCCTCTATAAATACTAGCTGAAGTGGTACAGAGCCCCACTCACACACCAGGAAAGAGGCAATTCAATCCACAACTCCAAAAATACCAGCTGGAGTGGGACTGAGCCCCACTCACACACCAGGAAAGAGCCAATTCAATCCAGACCTCTATTAATTCCAGATGGCGCGTACTGAGTCCCACTCACACACCAGCAAAGACTCAAATCAATCCAGACCTCTTATTAACACCAGCTGGAGAGGTACTGAGCCCCACTCACTCACCAGGAAGGTGCCAGTTCAATCCAGACCTCTATTAATACCAGCTGGAGTGGAGCTGAGTCCCACTCACACACCAGGAAAGAGCCAATTCAATCCAGACCTCTTAATACCAGCTGGAGTGGGACTGAGCCCCACTCACTCACCAGGAAGGAGCCAATCCAATCCAGACCTCTAAATACCAGCTGGAGTTGAACTGAGCCCCACTCACTCACCAGGAAGGAGCCACTTCAAGCCAGACCTCTATTAACACCAGCTGGAGTGGTACTGAGTCCCACTCACACACCAGGAAAGAGGCAATTTAATCCAGGCCTCGATAAATACCAGCTGGAGTGGGACTGAGCCCCACTCACACACCAGGAAAGAGCCAATTCAATCCAGACCTCTATAATCCCCAGCTGGAGTGGTACCGAGACCCACTCACACACCAGGAAAGAGACAATTAAAACCAGGTCTCTATTAATACCAGCTGGAGTGGTACTGAGTCCCACTCACACACCAGGAAAGAGCCAATTCAATCCAGACCTCTATAAATCCCAGCTGAAGTGGTACTGAGTCCCACTCACACACAAGGAAAGCGCCAATTCAATCCAGACCTCTATTAACACCAGCTGGAGTGGTACCGAGACCCAATGACACACCAGGGAGGAGGCAATTAAATCCAGGTCTCTATTAATACCAGCTGGAGTGGTACTGAGTCCCACTCACACACCAGGAGAGAAAAATATCAATCCACACCTCTATAAATACCAGTTGCAGT
Organism: Heterodontus francisci; assembly: GCF_036365525.1. Classification (NCBI taxonomy): domain Eukaryota; kingdom Metazoa; phylum Chordata; class Chondrichthyes; order Heterodontiformes; family Heterodontidae; genus Heterodontus; species Heterodontus francisci. Next base: position 226,925 of record NW_027140868.1, on the reverse strand, counting down.
GTTACCGAGTCCCACTCACACACCAGGAAAGAGCCAAGTCAGTCCAGGCCTCTATTCATCCCAGCTGGAGTGGAACTGCGTCCCCCACACACAGCAGGAAAGAGTCAATTCAATCCAGGCCTCTATAAATACCAGCTGAAGTGGTACTGAGCCCCACTCACACACCAGGAAAGAGCCAAATCAATCCAGGTCTCTATTATTACCAGCTGGAGAGGTACTGAGCCCCTGTCACGCACCAGGAAAGTGTCAATTCAATCCAGGCCTCTATTAATACCAGCTGGAGAGGTACTGAGTACCATTCACACACCAGGAAAGAGTCAATTCAATCCAGACCTTTATTAATACCAGCTGGAGTGGACCTGTGTCCCTCTCACACACCAGGAAAGAGTCAAATCAATCCAGGCCTCTATTAATACCAGCTGGAGTGGTACTGAGTCCTGCTCACTCACCAGGAAGGAGCCAAGTCAATCCAGACCACTATTAATACCAGCTGGAGTGGTACTGAGTCCCACTCAAACACCAGGAAAGAGGCAATTCAATCCAGACATCTATTAATACCAGCTGGAGTGGTACTGAGCCCCACTCAAACACCAGGAAAGAGCCAAATCAATCGAGACCTCTATTAATACCAGCTGGAGTGGCACTGAGTCCCACTCAAACACCAGGAAAGAGGCAATTAAATCCAGGTCTCTATTAATACCAGCTGGAGTGGTACTGAGTCCCACTCACACACCAGCAAAGAGAAATATCATTCCACACCTCTATAATTAACAGCAGGAGTGTTACCGAGTCCCACTCACACACCAGGAAAGAGGCAATTAAAGCCAGGCCTCTATTAATACCAGCTGGAGTGGTACTGAGTCTCAATCACACACCGCGAAAGAGCCAATTCAATCCAGGCCTCTATTAATACCAGCTGGAGTGGTACCGAGTCCCACTCACACACCAGGAAAGAGCCTATTCAATCTTCGTCTCTATTAATACCAGCTGGAGTGGACCTGAGTCCCACTCACACACCAGGAAAGAGTCAATTCAATCCAGATCTCTATTACTAACAGCTGGAGTGGAACTGAGTCCCACACACACACCAGGAAAAGTCAATTCAAACCAGGCCTCTATTAATACCAGCTGGAGTGGAACTGAGTCCCACTCACACACCAGGAAAGAGCTAATTCAATCCAGACCTCTATTAGTAACAGCTGGAGTGGAACTGAGTCCCACTCACACACCAGGAAAGAGCCAATTAAATCCAGACCTCTATTTGTAACATCTGGAGTGGAACTGAGCCCCTCTCATACACCAGGAAAGAGCCAATTCAATCCAGACCTCTTAACACCAGCTGGAGTGGGACTGAGCCCCACTCACTCACCAGGAAGGTGCCAATCCAATCCAGACCTCGATTAATACCAGCTGGAGTGGAACTGAGCCCCACTCACTCACCAGGAAGGAGCCAATTCAATCCAGACCTCTTAATACCAGCTGGAGTGGGACTGGGCCCCACTCACTCACCAGGAATGTGCCAATTCAAGCCAGACCTCTATTAACACCAGCTGGAGTGGTACTGAGTCCCACTCACACACAAGGATAGAGAAATATCAATCCACAGCTCTATAAATACCAGCTGCAGTGGTACCGAGCCCCAATCACACACCAGGAAAGAGGCAATTAAATCCAGGCCTCTATTAATACCAGCTGGAGTGGTACTGAGTCCCAGTCACACACCAGGAAAGAGGCAATTTAATCCAGGCCTCGATAAATACCAGCTGGAGTGGGACTGAGCCCCACTCAGAACACCAGGAAAGAGCCAATTCAATCCATACCTCTATTAACCCCAGCTGAAATGGTACCGAGACCCAATCACACACCAGGAAAGAGACAATTAAATCCAGGTCTCTATTAATACCAGCTGGAGTGGTACTGAGTCCCACTCACACACCAGGATAGAGAAATATCAATCCACAGCTCTATAAATACCAGCTGCAGTGTTACCGAGCCCCAATCACACACCAGGAAATAGGCAATTAAATCCAGACCTCTATTAACACCAGCTGGAGTGGTACCGAGACCCAATGACTCACCAGGAAAGAGGCAATTAAATCCAGGTCTCTATTAATACCAGCTGGAGTGGTACTGAGTCCCACTCACACACCAGGAAAGAAAAATATCAATCCACACCTCCATAAATACCAGTTGCAGTGTTACCGAGTCCCACTCACACACCAGGAAAGAGCCAAGTCAGTCCAGGCCTCTATTCATCCCAGCTGGAGTGGAACTGAGTCCCCCACACACAGCAGGAAAGAGTCAATTCAATCCAGGCCTCTATAAATACCAGCTGAAGTGGTACTGAGCCCCACTCACACACCAGGAAAGAGCCAAATCAATCCAGACCACTATTAATACCAGCTGGAGTGGTACTGAGAACCACTCACTCAACAGGAATCAGCCAATTCAATCCAGACCTCTATTAATACCAGCTGGAGTGGGACTGAGTCCTACTCACTCACCAGGAAGGAGCCAAGTCAATCCAGACCATTATTAATACCAGCTGGAGTGGTACTGAGTCCCACTCAAACACCAGGAAAGAGGCAATTCAATCCAGACATCTATTAATACCAGCTGGAGTGGTACTGAGCCCCACTCAAACACCAGGAAAGAGCCAAATCAATCGAGACCTCTATTAATACCAGCTGGAGTGGCACTGAGTCCCACTCAAACACCAGGAAAGAGGCAATTAAATCCAGGTCTCTATTAATACCATCTGGAGTGGTACTGAGTCTCAATCACACACCGCGGAAGAGCCAATTCAATCCAGGCCTCTATTAATACCAGCTGGAGTGGTACCGAGTCCCACTCACACACCAGGAAAGAGCCTATTCAATCTTCGTCTCTATTAATACCAGCTGGAGTGGACCTGAGTCCCACTCACACACCAGGAAAGAGTCAATTCAATCCAGATCTCTATTACTAACATCTGGAGTTGAACTGAGTCCCACACACACATCAGGAAAAGTCAATTCAAACCAGGCCTCTATTAATACCAGCTGGAGTGGAACTGAGTCCCACTCACACACCAGGAAAGAGCTAATTCAATCCAGACCTCTATTAGTAACATCTGGAGTGGAACTGAGCCCCTCTCATACACCAGGAAAGAGCCAATTCAATCCAGACCTCTTAACACCAGCTGGAGTGGGACTGAGCCCCACTCACTCACCAGGAAGGTGCCAATCCAATCCAGACCTCGATTAATACCAGCTGGAGTGGAACTGAGCCCCACTCACTCACCATGAAGGAGCCAATTCAATCCAGACTTCTTAATACCAGCTGGAGTGGGACTGGGCCCCACTCACTCACCAGGAATGTGCCAATTCAAGCCAGACCTCTATTAACACCAGCTGGAGTGGTACTGAGTCCCACTCACACACAAGGATAGAGAAATATCAATCCACAGCTCTATAAATACCAGCTGCAGTGGTACCGAGCCCCAATCACACACCAGGAAAGAGGCAATTAAATCCAGGCCTCTATTAATACCAGCTGGAGTGGTACTGAGTCCCAGTCACACACCAGGAAAGAGGCAATTTAATCCAGGCCTCGATAAATACCAGCTGGAGTGGGACTGAGCCCCACTCACACACCAGGAAAGAGCCAATTCAATCCAGACCTCTATTAACCCCAGCTGAAATGGTACCGAGACCCACTCAAACACCAGGAAAGAGACAATTAAATCCAGGTCTCTATTAATACCAGCTGGAGTGGTACGGAGTCCCGCTCACACACCAGGATAGAGAAATATCAATCCACAGCTCTATAAATACCAGCTGCAGTGTTACCGAGCCCCAATCACACACCAGGAAAGAGGCAATTAAATCCAGACCTCTATTAACACCAGCTGGAGTGGTACCGAGACCCAATGACACACCAGGAAAGAGGCAATTAAATCCAGGTCTCTATTAATACCAGCTGGAGTGGTACTGAGTCCCACTCACACACCAGGAAATAAAAATATCAATCCACACCTCTATAAATACCAGTTGCAGTGTTACGGAGTCCCACTCACACACCAGGAAAGAGCCAAGTCAGTCCAGGCCTCTATTCATCCCAGCTGGAGTGGAACTGAGTCCCCCAAACACTGCAGGAAAGAGTCAATTCAATCCAGGCCTCTATAAATACCAGCTGAAGTGGTACTGAGCCCCACTCACACACCAGAAAAGAGCCAAATCAATCCAGGTCTCTATTATTACCAGCTGGAGTGGTACTGAGCCCCTGTCACGCACCAGGAAAGAGTCAATTCAATCTAGGCCTCTATTAATACCAGCTGGAGAGGTACTGAGTACCATTCACACACCAGGAAAGAGTCAATTCAATCCAGACCTCTATTAATACCAGCTGGAGTGGAACTGCGTCCCACACACACACCAGAAAAGAGTCAATTCAATCCAGACCTCTTTCAATACCATCTGGAGTGGGACTGAGTCCCACTCACACACCAGGAAAGAGGCAATTCAATCCAGACCTCGATTAATACCAGCTGGAGTGGACCTGAGTCCCACTCACACACCAGGAAAGAGTCAATTCAATCCAGACCTCTATTAATATCAGCCGGATTGGTACTGAGTCACACTCACACACCAGGAAAGAGTCAATTCAATACAGACCTCTATTAATACCAGCTGGAGTGGTACTGAGCCCCACTCACTCACCAGGAAGGTGCCAATCCAATCCAGACCTCGATTAATACCAGCTGGAGTGGAACTGAGCCCCACTCACTCACCAGGAAGGAGCCAATTCAATCCAGACCTCTTAATACCAGCTGGAGTGGGACTGGGCCCCACTCACTCACCAGGAATGTGCCAATTCAATCCAGACCTCTATTAACACCAGCTGGAGTGGTACTGAGTCCCACTCACACACAAGGATAGAGAAATATCAATCCACAGCTCTATAAATACCAGCTGCAGTGGTACCGAGCCCCAATCACACACCAGGAAAGAGGCAATTAAATCCAGGCCTCTATTAATACCAGCTGGAGTGGTACTGAGTCCCAGTCACACACCAGGAATGAGGCAATTTAATCCAGGCCTCGATAAATACCAGCTGGAGTGGGACTGAGCCCCACTCAGAACACCAGGAAAGAGCCAATTCAATCCATACCTCTATTAACCCCAGCTGAAATGGTACTGAGACCCAATCACACACCAGGAAAGAGACAATTAAATCCAGGTCTCTATTAATACCAGCTGGAGTGGTACTGAGTCCCACTCACACACCAGGATAGAGAAATATCAATCCACAGCTCTATAAATACCAGCTGCAGTGTTACCGAGCCCCAATCACACACCAGGAAATAGGCAATTAAATCCAGACCTCTATTAACACCAGCTGGAGTGGTACCGAGACCCAATGACTCACCAGGAAAGAGGCAATTAAATCCAGGTCTCTATTAATACCAGCTGGAGTGGTACTGAGTCCCACTCACACACCAGGAAAGAAAAATATCAATCCACACCTCCATAAATACCAGTTGCAGTGTTACCGAGTCCCACTCACACACCAGGAAAGAGCCAAGTCAGTCCAGGCCTCTATTCATCCCAGCTGGAGTGGAACTGAGTCCCCCACACACAGCAGGAAAGAGTCAATTCAATCCAGGCCTCTATAAATACCAGCTGAAGTGGTACTGAGCCCCACTCACACACCAGGAAAGAGCCAAATCAATCCAGACCACTATTAATACCAGCTGGAGTGGTACTGAGAACCACTCACTCAACAGGAATCAGCCAATTCAATCCAGACCTCTATTAATACCAGCTGGAGTGGGACTGAGTCCTACTCACTCACCAGGAAGGAGCCAAGTCAATCCAGACCATTATTAATACCAGCTGGAGTGGTACTGAGTCCCACTCAAACACCAGGAAAGAGGCAATTCAATCCAGACATCTATTAATACCAGCTGGAGTGGTACTGAGCCCCACTCACACACCAGGAAAGAGCCAAATCAATCGAGACCTCTATTAATACCAGCTGGAGTGGCACTGAGTCCCACTCAAACACCAGGAAAGAGGCAATTAAATCCAGGTCTCTATTAATACCATCTGGAGTGGTACTGAGTCTCAATCACACACCGCGGAAGAGCCAATTCAATCCAGGCCTCTATTAATACCAGCTGGAGTGGTACCGAGTCCCACTCACACACCAGGAAAGAGCCTATTCAATCTTCGTCTCTATTAATACCAGCTGGAGAGGACCTGAGTCCCACTCACACACCAGGAAAGAGTCAATTCAATCCAGATCTCTATTACTAACAGCTGGAGTTGAACTGAGTCCCACACACACATCAGGAAAAGTCAATTCAAACCAGGCCTCTATTAATACCAGCTGGAGTGGAACTGAGTCCCACTCACACACCAGGAAAGAGCTAATTCAATCCAGACCTCTATTAGTAACATCTGGAGTGGAACTGAGCCCCTCTCATACACCAGGAAAGAGCCAATTCAATCCAGACCTCTTAACACCAGCTGGAGTGGGACTGAGCCCCACTCACTCACCAGGAAGGTGCCAATCCAATCCAGACCTCGATTAATACCAGCTGGAGTGGAACTGAGCCCCACTCACTCACCATGAAGGAGCCAATTCAATCCAGACTTCTTAATACCAGCTGGAGTGGGACTGGGCCCCACTCACTCACCAGGAATGTGCCAATTCAAGCCAGACCTCTATTAACACCAGCTGGAGTGGTACTGAGTCCCACTCACACACAAGGATAGAGAAATATCAATCCACAGCTCTATAAATACCAGCTGCAGTGGTACCGAGCCCCAATCACACACCAGGAAAGAGGCAATTAAATCCAGGCCTCTATTAATACCAGCTGGAGTGGTACTGAGTCCCAGTCACACACCAGGAAAGAGGCAATTTAATCCAGGCCTCGATAAATACCAGCTGGAGTGGGACTGAGCCCCACTCACACACCAGGAAAGAGCCAATTCAATCCAGACCTCTATTAACCCCAGCTGAAATGGTACCGAGACCCACTCACACACCAGGAAAGAGACAATTAAATCCAGGTCTCTATTAATACCAGCTGGAGTGGTACTGAGTCCCACTCACACACCAGGATAGAGAAATATCAATCCACAGCTCTATAAATACCAGCTGCAGTGTTACCGAGCCCCAATCACACACCAGGAAAGAGGCAATTAAATCCAGACCTCTATTAACACCAGCTGGAGTGGTACCGAGACCCAATGACACACCAGGAAAGAGGCAATTAAATCCAGGTCTCTATTAATACCAGCTGGAGTGGTACTGAGTCCCACTCACACACCAGCAAATAAAAATATCAATCCACACCTCTATAAATACCAGTTGCAGTGTTACGGAGTCCCACTCACACACCAGGAAAGAGCCAAGTCAGTCCAGGCCTCTATTCATCCCAGCTGGAGTGGAACTGAGTCCCCCACACACAGCAGGAAAGAGTCAATTCAATCCAGGCCTCTATAAATACCAGCTGAAGTGGTACTGAGCCCCACTCACACACCAGAAAAGAGCCAAATCAATCCAGGTCTCTATTATTACCAGCTGGAGTGGTACTGAGCCCCTGTCACGCACCAGGAAAGAGTCAATTCAATCTAGGCCTCTATTAATACCAGCTGGAGAGGTACTGAGTACCATTCACACACCAGGAAAGAGTCAATTCAATCCAGACCTCTATTAATACCAGCTGGAGTGGAACTGCGTCCCACACACACACCAGAAAAGAGTCAATTCAATCCAGACCTCTTTCAATACCATCTGGAGTGGGACTGAGTTCCACTCTCACACACCAGGAAAGAGGCAATTCAATCCAGACCTCTATTAATATCAGCGGGATTGGAACTGAGTCCCACTCACACACCAGGAAAGAGGCAATTCAATCCAGACCTCGATTAATACCAGCTGGAGTGGACCTGAGTCCCACTCACACACCAGGAAAGAGTCAATTAAATCCAGACCTCTATTAATATCAGCCGGATTGGTACTGAGTCACACTCACACACCAGGAAAGAGTCAATTCAATACAGACCTCTATTAATACCAGCTGGAGTGGTACTGAGCCCCACTCATTCACCAGGATGGAGCCAATCCAATCCAGACCTCTATTAATACCAGCTGCAGTGGTACTGAGCCCCACTCACTCACCAGGAAATACTCAATTCAATCCAGACCTCTATTAATACCAGCTGGAGTGGGACTGAGCCCCATTCACTCACCAGGATGGAACCAATTCAATCCAGACCTCTATTAATACCAGCTGGAGTGGTACTGAGTCTCACACACTCACCAGGAAAGAGGCAATTCAATCCAGGACTCTATTAATACAAGCTGGAGTGGTACTGAGCCCCACTCACACACCAGAAAAGAGCCAAATCAATCCAGGTCTCTATTATTACCAGCTGGAGTGGTACTGAGCCCCTGTCACGCACCAGGAAAGAGTCAATTCAATCTAGGCCTCTATTAATACCAGCTGGAGAGGTACTGAGTACCATTCACACACCAGGAAAGAGTCAATTCAATCCAGACCTCTATTAATACCAGCTGGAGTGGAACTGCGTCCCACACACACACCAGAAAAGAGTCAATTCAATCCAGACCTCTTTCAATACCATCTGGAGTGGGACTGAGTTCCACTCTCACACACCAGGAAAGAGGCAATTCAATCCAGACCTCTATTAATATCAGCGGGATTGGAACTGAGTCCCACTCACACACCAGGAAAGAGGCAATTCAATCCAGACCTCGATTAATACCAGCTGGAGTGGACCTGAGTCCCACTCACACACCAGGAAAGAGTCAATTCAATCCAGACCTCTATTAATATCAGCCGGATTGGTACTGAGTCACACTCACACACCAGGAAAGAGTCAATTCAATACAGACCTCTATTAATACCAGCTGGAGTGGTACTGAGCCCCACTCATTCACCAGGATGGAGCCAATCCAATCCAGACCTCTATTAATACCAGCTGCAGTGGTACTGAGCCCCACTCACTCACCAGGAAATACTCAATTCAATCCAGACCTCTATTAATACCAGCTGGAGTGGGACTGAGCCCCATTCACTCACCAGGATGGAGCCAATTCAATCCAGACCTCTATTAATACCAGCTGGAGTGGTACTGAGTCTCACACACTCACCAGGAAAGAGGCAATTCAATCCAGGACTCTATTAATACAAGCTGGAGTGGTACTGAGCCCCACTCACTCACCAGGATGGAGCCAATTCAATCCAGATCTCTATTAATACCAGCTGGAGTGGTACTGAGTCCCACTCACACACCAGGATAGAGAAATATCAATCCACAGCTCTATAAATACCAGCTGCAGTGTTACCGAGCCCCAATCACACACTAGGAAAGAGGCAATTAAATCCAGGCCTCTATTAATACCAGCTGGAGTGGTACTGAGACCCACTCACACACCAGGAAAGAGCCAATTCAATCCAGGCCTCTATAAATCCCAGCTGAAGTGGTACTGAGTCCCACACACACACCAGGAAAAGTCAATTCAAACCAGGCCTCTATTAATACCAGCTGGAGTGGAACTGAGTCCCACTCACACACCAGGAAAGAGCTAATTCAATCCAGACCTCTATTAGTAACATCTGGAGTGGAACTGAGCCCCTCTCATACACCAGGAAAGAGTCAATTCAATCCAGACCTCTTAACACCAGCTGGAGTGGGACTGAGCCCCACTCACTCACCAGGAAGGTGCCAATCCAATCCAGACCTCGATTAATACCAGCTGGAGTGGAACTGAGCCCCACTCACTCACCATGAAGGAGCCAATTCAATCCAGACTTCTTAATACCAGCTGGAGTGGGACTGGGCCCCACTCACTCACCAGGAATGTGCCAATTCAAGCCAGACCTCTATTAACACCAGCTGGAGTGGTACTGAGTCCCACTCACACACAAGGATAGAGAAATATCAATCCACAGCTCTATAAATACCAGCTGCAGTGGTACCGAGCCCCAATCACACACCAGGAAAGAGGCAATTAAATCCAGGCCTCTATTAATACCAGCTGGAGTGGTACTGAGTCCCAGTCACACACCAGGAAAGAGGCAATTTAATGCAGGCCTCGATAAATACCAGCTGGAGTGGGACTGAGCCCCACTCACACACCAGGAAAGAGCCAATTCAATCCAGACCTCTATTAACCCCAGCTGAAATGGTACCGAGACCCACTCACACACCAGGAAAGAGACAATTAAATCCAGGTCTCTATTAATACCAGCTGGAGTGGTACTGAGTCCCGCTCACACACCAGGATAGAGAAATATCAATCCACAGCTCTATAAATACCAGCTGCAGTGTTACCGAGCCCCAATCACACACCAGGAAAGAGGCAATTAAATCCAGACCTCTATTAACACCAGCTGGAGTGGTACCGAGACCCAATGACACACCAGGAAAGAGGCAATTAAATCCAGGTCTCTATTAATACCAGCTGGAGTGGTACTGAGTCCCACTCACACACCAGGAAATAAAAATATCAATCCACACCTCTATAAATACCAGTTGCAGTGTTACGGAGTCCCACTCACACACCAGGAAAGAGCCAAGTCAGTCCAGGCCTCTATTCATCCCAGCTGGAGTGGAACTGAGTCCCCCACACACAGCAGGAAAGAGTCAATTCAATCCAGGCCTCTATAAATACCAGCTGAAGTGGTACTGAGCCCCACTCACACACCAGAAAAGAGCCAAATCAATCCAGGTCTCTATTATTACCAGCTGGAGTGGTACTGAGCCCCTGTCACGCACCAGGAAAGAGTCAATTCAATCTAGGCCTCTATTAATACCAGCTGGAGAGGTACTGAGTACCATTCACACACCAGGAAAGAGTCAATTCAATCCAGACCTCTATTAATACCAGCTGGAGTGGGACTGAGCCCCATTCACTCACCAGGATGGAGCCAATTCAATCCAGACCTCTATTAATACCAGCTGGAGTGGTACTGAGTCTCACACACTCACCAGGAAAGAGGCAATTCAATCCAGGACTCTATTAATACAAGCTGGAGTGGTACTGAGCCCCACTCACTCACCAGGATGGAGCCAATTCAATCCAGATCTCTATTAATACCAGCTGGAGTGGTACTGAGTCCCACTCACACACCAGGATAGAGAAATATCAATCCACAGCTCTATAAATACCAGCTGCAGTGTTACCGAGCCCCAATCACACACTAGGAAAGAGGCAATTAAATCCAGGCCTCTATTAATACCAGCTGGAGTGGTACTGAGACCCACTCACACACCAGGAAAGAGCCAATTCAATCCAGGCCTCTATAAATCCCAGCTGAAGTGGTACTGAGTCCCACTCACACACCAGGAAAGCGCCAATTCAATCCAGACCTCTATTAACACCAGCTGGAGTGGTACCGAGACCCAATGACACACCAGGGAGGAGGCAATTAAATCCAGGTCTCTATTAATACCAGCTGGAGTGGTACTGAGTCCCACTCACACACCAGGAAAGAGTCAATTCAATCCAGACGTCTACTAATATCAGCCGGATTGGTACTGAGTCCCACTCACACAAGGAAAGAGTCAATTCAATCCAGACCTCTATTAATACCAGCTGGAGTGGTACTGAGCCCCACTCATTCACCAGGATGGAGCCAATCCAATCCAGACCTCTATTAATACCAGCTGCAGTGGTACTGAGCCCCACTCACTCACCAGGAAATACTCAATTCAATCCAGACCTCTATTAATACCAGCTGGAGTGGGACTGAGACCCATTCACTCACCAGGATGGAGCCAATTCAATCCAGACCTCTATTAATACCAGCTGGAGTGGTACTGAGTCTCACACACTCACCAGGAAAGAGGCAATTCAATCCAGGACTCTATTAATACAAGCTGGAGTGGTACTGAGCCCCACTCACTCACCAGGATGGAGCCAATTCAATCCAGATCTCTATTAATACCAGCTGGAGTGGTACTGAGTCCCACTCACACACCAGGATAGAGAAATATCAATCCACAGCTCTATAAATACCAGCTGCAGTGTTACCGAGCCCCAATCACACACTAGGAAAGAGGCAATTAAATCCAGGCCTCTATTAATACCAGCTGGAGTGGTACTGAGACCCACTCACACACCAGGAAAGAGCCAATTCAATCCAGGCCTCTATAAATCCCAGCTGAAGTGGTACTGAGCCCCACTCACACACCAGGAAAGCGCCAATTCAATCCAGACCTCTATTAACACCAGCTGGAGTGGTACCGAGACCCAATGACACACCAGGGAGGAGGCAATTAAATCCAGGTCTCTATTAATACCAGCTGGAGTGGTACTGAGTCCCACTCACACACCAGGAAAGAGTCAATTCAATCCAGACGTCTACTAATATCAGCCGGATTGGTACTGAGTCCCACTCACACACCAGGAAAGAGTCAATTCAATCCAGACCTCTATTAATACCAGCTGCAGTGGTACTGAGCCCCACTCACTCACCAGGAAAGACTCAATTCAATCCAGACCTCTATTAATACCAGCTGGAGTGGGACTGAGCCCCATTCACTCACCAGGATGGAGCCAAATCAATCCAGACCTCTATTAATACCAGCTGGAGTGGTACTGAGTCTCACACACTCACCAGGAAAGAGGCAATTCAATCCAGGTCTCTATTAATACAAGCTGGAGTGGTACTGAGCCCCACTCACTCACCAGGATGGAGCCAATTCAATCCAGATCTCTATTAATACCAGCCGGAGTGGTACTGAGTCCCACTCACACACCAGGAAAGAGAAATATCAATCCACACCTCAATAAATAACAGCTGGAGTGTTACCGAGTCCCACTCACACACCAGGAAAGAGGCAATTAAAGCCAGGCCTCTATTAATACCAGCTGGAGTGGTACTGAGTCTCACTCACACACCACGGAAGAGCCAATTCAATCCAGGCCTCTATTAATACCAGCTGGAGTGGTACCGAGTCCCACTCACACACCAGGAAAGAGCCTATTCAATCTTCGTCTCTATTAATACCAGCTGGAGTGGACCTGAGTCCCACTCACACACCAGGAAAGAGTCAATTCAATCCAGTCCTCTATTAGTAACAGCTGGAGTGGAACTGAGTCCCACACACACACCAGGAAAAGTCAATTCAAACCAGGCCTCTATTAATACCAGCTGGAGTGGTACTGAGTCCCACTCACACACCAGGAAAGAGCTAATTCTATCCAGACCTCTATTAGTCACAGCTGGAGTGGAACCGAGTCCCACTCACACACCAGGAAAGAGCCAATTAAATCCAGACCTCTATTCGTAACAGCTGGAGTGGAACTGAGCCCCTCTCATACACCAGGAAAGAGACAATTCAATCCAGACCTCTTAATACCAGCTGGAGTGGGACTGAGCCCCACTCACTCACCAGGAAGGAGCCAATCCAATCCAGACCTTTAAATACCAGCTGGAGTGGAACTGAGCCCCACTCACTCACCAGGAAGGAGCCAATTCAATCCAGACCTCTTAATACCAGCTGGAGTGGGACTGGGCCCCACTCACTCTCCAGGAATGTGCCAATTCAAGCCAGACGTCTATTAACAACAGCTGGAGTGGGATTGAGTCCCACTCACTCAGCAGGAAAGAGCCAATTCAATCCAGACCTCTTAATACCAGCTGGAGTGGGATTGAGCCCCAGACACACACCAGGAAAGAACCAATTCAATCCAGACCTCTTAATCCCAGCTGGAGTGGGACTGAGCCCCACTCACTCACCTGGAAGGAGCCAATTCGATCCAGACCTTTATTAATACCAGCTGGAGTGGTACTGAGTCCCACTCACTCAGCAGTAAAGAATCAATTCAATCCAGACATCTTATTAACACCAGCTGAAGAGGTCCTGAGCCCCACGCACTCACCAGGAAGGTGCCAATTCAATCCAGACCTCTATTAATACCAGCTGGAGTGGTACGGAGCCCCACTCACTCACCAGGAAGGAGCCACTTCAATCCAGACCTCTATTAATACCGGCTGGAGTGGTACTGAGCCCCACTCACTCACCAGGAAGGTGCCAATTCAATCCAGACCTCTATTAATACCAGCTGGAGTGGTACTGAGCCCCACTCACACACCAGGAAGGAGCCAATTCCATCCAGACCTATATTAATACCAGCTGGAGTGGTACTGAGCCCCACTCACTCACCAGGAAAGAGCCAATTCAATCCAGACCTCTATGAATACAAGCTGGTGTGGTACTGAGTCCCTCTCTCACACCAGAAAAGAGCCAAGTCATTGCAGACCACTATGAATACAAGCTGGAGTGGTACTGTGTCCCGCTCACACACCAGGAAAGAGGCAATTCAATCCAGACCTCTATTATTACAAGCGGGAGTGGTACTGAGTCCCACTCAAACACCAGGAAAGAGCCAAATCAATCCAGACCTCTATTAATACCAGCTGGAGTGGCACTGAGTCCCACTCACACAGCAGGAAATAGGCAATTCAATCCACACCTCGATAAATACCAGCTGGAGTGTTACTGAGACCCACTCACACACCAGGAAAGAGGCAATTAATTCCAGGTCTCTATTAATACAAGCTGGAGTTGTACTGAGTCCCACTCACACACCAGGAAAGAGAAATATCAATACACAACTCTAGAAATACCAGCTGGAGTGTTACCGAGTCCCACTCACACACCAGGAAAGAGGCAATTAAATCCAGGCCTCTATTTATAGCGACTGGAGTGGGACTGACCCCCACTCACACACCAGGAAAGAGACAAATCAATCCAGATCTCTATAAATACCAGCTGGAGTGGTACTGAGTGCCACTCACACACCAGGAAAGAGGCAATTAAAGCCAGGCCTCTATTAATACCAGCTGGAGTGGTACCGAGTCCCACTCACACACCAGGAAGGAGCCTATTCAATCTTCGTCTCTATTAATACCAGCTGGAGTGGACCTGAGTCCCACTCACACACCAGGAAAGAGTCAATTCAATCCAGTCCTGTATTAGTAACAGCTGGAGTGGAACTGAGTCCCACACACACACCAGGAAAAGTCAATTCAAACCAGGCCTCTATTAATACCAGCTGGAGTGGAACTGAGTCCCACTCACACACCAGGAAAGAGCTAATTCAATCCAGACCTCTATTAGTAACAGCTGGAGTGGAACTGAGTCCCACTCACACACCAGAAAAGAGCCAATTAAATCCAGACCTCTATTAGTAACAGCTGGAGTGGAACTGAGCCCCTCTCATACACCAGGAAAGAGCCAATTCAATCCCGACCTCTTAATACCAGCTGGAGTGGGACTGAGCCCCACTCACTCACCAGGAAGGAGCCAATCCAATCCAGACCTTTATATACCAGCTGGACTGGAACTGAGCCCCACTCACTCACCAGGAAGGAGCCAATTCAATCCAGACCTCTTATTACCAGCTGGAGTGGGACTGGGCCCCACTCACTCACCAGGAATGTGCCAATTCAAGCCAGACGTCTATTAACACCAGCTGGAGTGGGACTGAGTCCCACTCACTCAGCAGGAAAGAGCCAATTCAATCCAGACCTCTTAATACCAGCTGGAGTGGGATTGAGCCCCAGACACACACCAGGAAAGAACCAATTCAATCCAGACCTATTAATCCTAGCTGGAGTGGGACTGAGCCCCACTCACTCACCTGGAAGGAGCCAATTCGATCCTGACCTCTATTAATACCAGCTGGAGTGGTACTGAGTCCCACTCACTCAGCAGTAAAGAGTCAATTCAATCCAGGCAACTTATTAACACCAGCTGAAGAGGTCCTGAGCCCCACGCACTCACCAGGAAGGTGCCAATTCAATCCAGACCTCTATTAATAACAGCTGGAGTGGTACCGTGACCCACTCACACAACAGGAAAGAGACAATTAAATCCAGGTCTCTATTAATACCAGCTGGAGTGGTACTGAGCCCCTGTCACGCACCAGGATGGAGAAATATCAATCCACAGCTCTATAAATACCAGCTGCAGTGTTACCGAGCCCCAATCACACACCGGGAAAGAGGCAATTAAATCCAGGCCTCTATTAATACCAGCTGAAGTGGTACTGAGTCCCACTCACACACCAGGAAAGCGCCAATTCAATCCAGACCTCTATTAATACCAGCTGGATTGGTACCGAGACCCAATGAGACACCAGGAAAGAGGCAATTAAATCCAGGTCTCTATTAATACCAGCTGGAGTGGTACTGAGTCCCACTCACACACCAGGAAAGAAAAATATCAATCCACACCTCTATAAATACCAGTTGCTGTGTGACCGAGTCCCACTCACACACCAGGAAAGAGTCAATTAAATCCAGGCCTCTATTAATACCAGCTGGAGTGGTACTGAGTCTCACTCACACACCAGGAAAGATCCAATTCAATCCAGGCCTCTATAAATACCAGCTGAAGTGTTACTGAGCCCCACTCACACACCAGGAAAGAGACAATTCAATCCAGGCCTCTATTAATACCAGCTGGAGTGGTACTTAACCCCAGTCACCCACCAGGAAAGAGCCAAGTCAGTCCAGGCCTCTATTCATCCCAGCTGGCGTGGAACTGAGTCCCCCATACACAGCAGGAAAGAGTCAATTCAATCCTGGCCTCTATAAATACCAGCTGAAGTGGTACTGAGCCCCACGCACACACCAGGAAAGAGCCAAATAAATCCAGGCCTCTATTAATACCAGCTGGAGAGGTACTGAGTCCCACTCACACACCAGGAAAGAGTCAATTCAATCCAGACCTCTATTAATACCAGCTGGAGTGGACCTGTGTCCCTCTCACACACCAGGAAACAGTCAAATCGATACAGGCCTCTATTAATACCAGCTGGAGTGGAACTGAGTCCCACACACACAGCAGGAAAGAGTCAATTCAATCCAGACCTCTTTTAATAACAGCGGGATTGGAACTGAGTCCGACTCACACACCAGGAAAGAGGCAATTCAATCCAGACCTCGATTAATACCAGCTGGAGTGGACCTGAGTCCCACTCACAAACCAGGAAAGAGTCAATTCAATCCAGACCTCTATTAATACCAGCCGGATTGGTACTGAATCCCACTCACACACCAGGAAAGAGTCAATTCAATCCAGACCTCTATTAATACCAGCTGGAGTGGTACTGAGCCCCACTCATTCACCAGGATGGAGCCAATTCAATCCAGAACTCTATTAATACCAGCTGCAGTGGTACTGAGCCCCACTCACTCACCAGGGAAGAGTCAATTCAATCCAGACCTCTTTTAATACCAGCTGGAGTGGAACTGAGCCCCATTCACTCACCAGGATGGAGCCAATTCAATCCAGACCTCTATTAATACAAGCTGGAGTGGTACTGAGTCACACTCACACACAAGGAAAGAGCCAATTCAATCCAGACCTCTATTAATACCAGCTGGAGTGGTACTGAGCCCCACTCATTCACCAGGATGGAGCCAATTCAATCCAGACCTCTATTAATAACAGCTGCAGTGGTACTGAGCCCCACTCACTCACCAGGGAAGAGTCAATTCAATCCAGACCTCTTTTAATACCAGCTGGAGTGGGACTGAGCCCCATTCACTCACCAGGATGGAGCCAATTCAATCCAGACCTCTATTAATACAAGCTGGAGTGGTACTGAGTCACACTCACACACAAGGAAAGAGCCAATTCAATCCAGACCTCTATTAATACCAGCTGGAGTGGTACTGAGTCCCACTCACACACCAGCAAAGACTCAAATCAATCCAGACCTCTTATTAACACCAGCTGGAGAGGTACTGAGCCCCACTCACTCACCAGGAAGGTGCCAATTCAATCCAGACCTCTATTAATACCAGCTGGAGTGGTACTGAGCACCACTCACTCACCAGGAAGGAGCCAATTGAATCCAGACCTCTATTAATACCAGCTGGAGTGGGACTGAGTCCCACTCACTCACCAGGAAGGAGCCAAGTAAATCCAGACCACTATTAATACCAGCTGGACTGGTACTGAGCCCCACTCACTCACCAGGAAGGAGCCAATTCAATCCAGACGTCTATTAATACCAGCTGGAGTGGGACTGAGCCCCACTCAAACACCAGGAATGAGCCAAATCATTCCAGACCTCTATTAATACCAGCTGGAGTGGCACTGAGTCCCACTCAAACACCAGGAAAGATTCAATTAAATCCAGGTCTTTATTAATACCAGCTGGAGTGGTACTGAGTCTCACTCACACACCACGGAAGAGCCAATTCAATCCAGGCCTCTATTAATACCAGCTGGAGTGGTACTGAGTCCCACTCACACACCAGGAAAGAGCCTATTCAATCTTGGTCTCTATTAATACCAGCTGGAGTGGACCTGAGTCCCACTCACACACCAGGAAAGAGTCAATTCAATCCAGACCTCTATTAGTAACAGCTGCAGTGGAACTGAGTCCCACACACACACCAGGAAAACTCAATTCAAACCAGGCCTCTATTAATACCAGCTGGAGTGGAACTGAGTCCCACTCACACACCAGGAAAGAGCTAATTCAATTAAGACCTCTAAATACCAGCTGGAATGGAACTGAGCCCCACTCACTCACCAGGAAGGCACCAATTCAATCCAGACCTCTTAATACCAGCTGGAGTGGGACTGAGCACCACTCACTCACCAGGAAGGAGCCAATTCAATCCAGACCTCTTAATACCAGCTGGAGTGGGACTGGGCCCCACTCACTCACCAGGAATGTGCCAATTCAAGCCAGACCTCTATTAACACCAGCTGGAGTGGTACTGAGTCCCACTCACTCAGCAGGAAAGAGCCAATTCAATCCAGACCTCTTAATACCAGCTGGAGTGGTACTGAGTCCCAGACAGACACGAGGAAAGAGCCAATTCAATCCAGGTCTCTATTAATACCAGCTGGAGTGGTACTGAGACCCAGACAGACACCAGGAAAGAGTCAATTCAATCCACACCTCTATTAATACCAGCTGGAGTGGTACTGAGTCCCACTCACTCACCAGTAAAGAGTCAATTCAATCCAGACCTCTTATTAACACCAGCTGGAGAGGTACTGAGTCCCACTCACACACCAGGAAAGAGAAATATCAATACACAACTCTAGAAATACCAGCTGGAGTGTTACCGAGCCCCACTCACACACCAGGAAAGAGGCAATTAAATCCAGGCCTCTATTTATAGCGACTGGAGTGGGACTGACCCCCACTCACACACCAGGAAAGAGACAAATCAATCCAGATCTCTATAAATACCAGCTGGAGTGGTTCTGAGTGCCACTCACACACCAGGAAAGAGGCAATTAAAGCCAGGCCTCTATTAATACCAGCTGGAGTGGTACCGAGTCCCACTCACACACCAGGAAGGAGCCTATTCAATCTTCGTCTCTATTAATACCAGCTGGAGTGGACCTGAGTCCCACTCACACACCAGGAAAGAGTCAATTCAATCCAGTCCTGTATTAGTAACAGCTGGAGTGGAACTGAGTCCCACACACACACCAGGAAAAGTCAATTCAAACCAGGCCTCTATTAATACCAGCTGGAGTGGAACTGAGTCCCACTCACACACCAGGAAAGAGCTAATTCAATCCAGACCTCTATTAGTAACAGCTGGAGTGGAACTGAGTCCCACTCACACACCAGAAAAGAGCCAATTAAATCCAGACCTCTATTAGTAACAGCTGGAGTGGAACTGAGCCCCTCTCATACACCAGGAAAGAGCCAATTCAATCCCGACCTCTTAATACCAGCTGGAGTGGGAATGAGCCCCACTCACTCACCAGGAAGGAGCCAATCCAATCCAGACCTTTATATACCAGCTGGAGTGGAACTGAGCCCCACTCACTCACCAGGAAGGAGCCAATTTAATCCAGACCTCTTATTACCAGCTGGAGTGGGACTGGGCCCCACTCACTCACCAGGAATGTGCCAATTCAAGCCAGACGTCTATTAACACCAGCTGGAGTGGGACTGAGTCCCACTCACTCAGCAGGAAAGAGCCAATTCAATCCAGACCTCTTAATACCATCTGGAGTGGGATTGAGCAACAGACACACACCAGGAAAGAACCAATTCAATCCAGACCTCTTAATCCCAGCTGGAGTGGGACTGAGCCCCACTCACTCACATGGAAGGAGCCAATTCGATCCTGACCTCTATTAATACCAGCTGGAGTGGTACTGAGTCCCACTCACTCAGCAGTAAAGAGTCAATTCAATCCAGACATCTTATTAACACCAGCTGAAGAGGTCCTGAGCCCCACGCACTCACCAGGAAGGTGCCAATTCAATCCAGACCTCTATTAATAACAGCTGGAGTGGTACGGAGCCCCACTCACTCACCAGGAAGGAGACACTTCAATCCAGACCTCTATTAATACCGGCTGGAGTGGTACTGAGCCCCACGCACTCACCAGGAAGGTGCCAATTCAATCCAGACCTCTATTAATACCAGCTGGAGTGGTACTGAGCCCCACTCACACACCAGGAAGAAGCCAATTCCATCCAGACCTATATTAATACCAGCTGGAGTGGTACTGAGCCCCACTCACTCACCAGGAAAGAGCCAATTCAATCCAGACCTCTATGAATACAAGCTGGTGTGGTACTGAGTCCCTCTCTCACACCAGGAAAGAGCCAAGTCATTGCAGACCACTATGAATACAAGCTGGAGTGGTACTGTGTCCCGCTCACACACCAGGAAAGAGGCAATTCAATCCAGAAATCTATTATTACAAGCGGGAGAGGTACTGAGTCCCACTCAAACACCAGGAAAGAGCCAAATCAATCCAGCCCTCTATTAATACCAGCTGGAGTGGCACGGAGTCCCACTCACACACCAGGAAAGAGGCAATTCAATCCACATCTCGATAAATACCAGCTGGAGTGTTACTGAGACCCACTCACACACCAGGAAAGAGGCAATTAATTCCAGGTCTCTATTTATAGCGACTGGAGTGGGACTGACCCCCACTCACACACCAGGAAAGAGCCAAATCAATCCAGATCTCTATAAATACCAGCTGGAGTGGTACTGAGTGCCACTCACACACCAGGAAAGAGACAATTCAATTCAGACCTCTTTTAATAACAGCTGGAGTGGTACTGAGCCCCACTCACTCACCAGGAAGGAGCCAATTCAATCCAAACCTCTATTAATACCAGTTGGAGTGGTACTGAGTCCCACTCAAACACCAGGAAAGAAGCAAATCAATCCAGACCTCTACTAATACCAGCTGGAGTGGTACTGAGTCCCAGTCACACACCAGGAAAGAGGCAATTCAATCCAGAACTCTATTAAAACCAGCTGGAGTGGTACTGAGTCCCACTCACACTCCAGGAAAGAGAAATATCAATCCAGACCTCTACTAATACCAGCTGCATTGTTACCGAGTCCCACTCACACACCAGGAAAGAGGCAATTAAATCCAGGCCTCTATTAATACCAGCTGGAGTGGTTCTGAATCCCACTCACACACCAGGAAAGAGGCAATTAAATCCAGGCCTCTATTAATACCAGCTGGAGTGGTACTGAGTCCCACTCACACACCAGGAAAGAGGCAATTCAATCCAGGTCTCTATTAATACCAGCTGGAATGGTATTGAGTCCCACTCAAACACCAGGAAAGAACCAAATCAATCCAGACCTCTATTAATACCAGCTGGAGTGGCACTGAGTCCCACTCACACACCAGGAAAGAGGCAATTCAATCCACACCACGATAAATACCAGCTGGAGTGTTACCGAGACCCACTCACACACCAGGAAAGAGGCAATTAATTCCAGGTCTCTATTAATACAAGCTGGAGTGGTACTGAGTCCCACCCACACACCAGGAAAGAGGCAATTAAATCCAGGCCTCAATTTATAGCGACTGGAGTGGGACTGACCCCCACTCACACACCAGGAAATAGCCAAATCAATCCAGATCTCTATAAATACCAGCTGCAGTGGTACTGAGTGCCACTCACACGCCAGGAAAGAGCCAATTCAATCCAGACCTCTTTTAATACCAGCTGGAGTGGTACTTAGCCCCACTCACTCACCAGGAAGGAGCCAATTCAATCCAGACCTCTATTAATACCAGCTGGAGTGGTACTGAGTCCCACTCACTCTCCAGGAAAGAGACAATTAAATCCAGACCACTAGTAATAACAGCTGGAGTGGTTCTGAGTCCCACTCTCACACCAGGACAGAGCGAATTCAAACCAGGTCTCTATTAATACCAGATGGAGTGGTACTGAGTCCCACTCTGACACCAGGACAGAGCAAGTTCAAACCAGGTTTCTATTAATACCAGCTGGAGTGGTACTGAGTCCCACTCATACACCAGGAAAGAGGCAGTTCAATCCATGTCTCTATTAATACCAGCTGGAGTGGGACTGAGTCCCACTCACAGACCAGGAAATAGCCAATTCAATACTGACCACTTTTAATACCAGCTAGAGTGATACTGAACACCACTCACACACCAGGAAAGAGCCAATTCAAACCAGAACTCTTATTAACACCAGCTGGAGTGGTACTGAGCCCCACTCACACACCAGGAAAGTGCAAATTCAATTCGGGTCTCTATTAATACCAGCTGCAGTGGTACTGATCCCCACTCACTCACCAGGAATCAGGCAATTCAATGCAGACCACTATTAGTACCAGATGGAGTGGTACTGAGTCCCACTCACACACCGGGAAAGTGCCAATTCAATCCAGGCCTCTACTGAGAGCGACTGCAGTGGTACTGAGTCTCACTCACACATCGGGAGAGAGGCAATTCGATCCAGGCCTCTATGAATACCAGCTGGAGTGGTACTGGGTCCCACTCACACACCAGGAATGTGTAAATTCAATCTAGGCCTCTCTTAATACCTGCAGAAGTGGTACATAGCCCCTTTGACACAGGAGGAAAGAGACAATTTATTCCTGAACACTATCAATACCAGTTGGAGTTGCACTGAGTCCCACTCACACATCAGGAAAGAGCCGATTCAATCCAGGCCTCTATTAATACCAGCTGCAGTGGTACTGATCCCCACTCACACACCAGGAAAGTGCCAATTCAATCCAGGCCTGTATTAATACAAGCTGGTACTGAGCCCCACTCACACACCAGGAAAGAGACCATTCAATACAGGCCTCTATTAATACCAGCTGGAGTGGTACTGAGCCCCACTCACACACCAGGAAAGCGGCAATTCTATTGCAGACCTCGATTAATACCAGCTGGAGTGGTACTGAGTCCCTCTCTAACACCAGGACTGCGCCAATTCAATACAGGTTTCTAATCATACCAGCTGGAGGGAGACTGAGTCCCACTCACAGACCAGGAAAGTGCCAATTCAATCCAGGCCTCTCCGTAGAGCGACAGGAGCGGGACTGTGTCCCACTCAGACATCATGAAAGAGCCAATTCAATCAAGGCCTCTAATAATACCAGCTGGACTGGGACTGAGTCCCACTCAAACAGCAGGAAAGAGACAATTGGAACCAGGCCTCTATTAATACCAGCTGGAGCGTTACTGAGTCTAACTCAAACATCATGAAAGTGCCAATTCAATCCAGGCCTGTATTAATACCAGCTGGAGTGGTACTTAGCCCCACTCACTCACCAGGAAGGAGCCAATTCAATCCAGACCTCTATTAATACCAGCTGGAGTGGTACTGAGTCCCACTCGAACACCAGGAAAGAGACAAATCAATCCAGACCTCTACTAATACCAGCTGGAGTGGTACTGAGTCCCACTCACAAACCAGGAAAGAGGCAATTCAATCCAGACCTCTATTAAAACCAGCTGGAGTGGAACTGAGTCCTACTCACACACCAGGAAAGAGCTAATTCAATCCAGACCTCTATTAGTAACAGCTGGAGTGGAACTGAGTCCCACTCACACACCAGTAAAAGAGCCAATTAAATCCAGAACTCTATTCATACCAGCTGGAGTGGAAATGAGTCCCACACACACACCAGGAAAGATCCAATTCAATCCAGACCTCTTAATACCAGCTGGAGTGGGACTGAGCCCCACTCACTCACCAGGAAGGAGCCAATTCAATCCAGACCTCTTAATACGAGCTGGAGTGGGACTGGGCCCCACTCACTCACCAGGAAAGATCCAATTCAATCCAGACCTCTTAATACCAGCTGGAGTGGGATTGAGCCCCACTTTCACACCAGGAAAGAGCCAATTCAATCCAGACCTCTTAATCCCAGCTGGAGCGGGACTGAGCCCCACTCACACACCAGGAATGTGCCAATTCAATCCAGACATCTATTAACACCAGCTGGAGTGGTACTGAGTCCCACTCACTCAGCAGGAAAGAGCCAGTTCAATCCAGACCTCTTAATACCAGCTGGAGTAGGATTGAGCCCCACTCACACACCAGGAAAGAGCCAATTCAATCCAGACCTCTTAATCCCAGCTGGAGCGGGACTGAGCCCCACTCACTCACCTGGAAGGAGCCAATTCAATTCAGACCTCTATTAACACCAGCTGTAGTGGGACTAAGCCCCACTCACACACCAGGAAAGAGACAATTCAATCCAGACCTCTTATTCCCAGCTGGAGTGGGACTGAGCCCCACTCACTCAACTGGAAAGAGCCTATTCAATCCAGACCTCTGTGAATACAAGCTGGTGTGGGACTGAGTCCCACTCTGACACCACGAAAGAGCCAAGTCATTGCAGACCACCATGATTACAAGCTGGAGTGGTACTGTGTCCCACTCTCACAACAGGAAAGAGCCAAGTCATTGCAGACCACTATGAATACAAGCTGGAGTGCGACTGAGCCTGACTAACACACCAGGAAAGAGCTAATTCAATCCAGATATCTAGTAGTAACAGCTGGAGTGGAACTGAGTCCCACTCACACACCAGTAAAAGAGCCAATTAAATCCAGAACTCTATTAATACCAGCTGGAGTGGAAATGAGTCCCACACACACACCAGGAAAGAGTCAATTCAATCAAGACCTCTATTCATACCAGCTGGAGTGGTACTGAGCCCCACTCACACACCAGGAAAGATCCAATTCAATCCAGACGTCTTAATACCAGCTGGAGTGGGACTGAGCCCCACTCACTCACCAGGAAGGAGCCAATTCAATCCAGACCTCTTAATACCAGCTGGAGTGGGATTGAGCCCCACTTTCACACCAGGAAAGAGCCAATTCAATCCAGACCTCTTAATCCCAGCTGGAGCGGGACTGAGCCCCACTCACTCACCTGGAAGGAGCCAATTCAATTCAGACCTCTATTAACACCAGCTGTAGTGGGACTGAGCCCCACTCACACACCAGGAAAGAGCCAATTCAATCCAGACCTCTTATTCCCAGCTGGAGTGGGACTGAGCCCCACTCACTCAACTGGAAGGAGCCAATCCATATATATATATGCACACATACACACACACACACCACAGCCCAGACACTGAGACTTATATATATGCACACACACACACACACACACACCACAGCACAGACACTGAGACTTATATATATGCACACACACACACACACGCACACACATAAACACACACATACACAAACACACACACAGCCCAGATACTGTGACTTATATATATGCACACACACACACACACACACACACACACACACACACACACACACACACACACACACACAGCACAGCCCAGACACTGAGACTTATATATATGCACACACACACACACACACACACACACCACAGCCCAGACACTGAGACTTATGTATATGCACACACACACACACACCACAGCCCAGACACTGATTCCTATATATATGCACACACACACCACAGCACAGACACTGAGACTTATATATATGCACACACACACACACACACACCACAGCCCAGACACTGATTCCTATATATATGCACACACACACACACACACACACACACACACACACAAAAACACACACACACACAAACACACACCACAGCCCAGATACTGAGACTTATATATATGCACACACACACACATACCAGAACCCAGGCACTGAGATATATATATATATATTTATATATATAGACACACACACAGACACTCTGTCTCTTTCTCTCTCTCGCGCTCACATGTACTCACAGACACACCACAGCCCAGACACTGATTACTATATATATGCACACACACACACACACACACACAAACACACGCATACACACACACACACCGCAGCCCAGACACTGAGACTTATGTATATGCACACACACACACACACAAAAACACACGCATACACACACACACACCACAGCCCAGACACTGAAACTTATATATATGCACACACACACAAACACACACACACACCACAGCCCAGACACTGAGACTTATATATATGCACACGCACAGACTCACATGCCACAGCCCAGACATTGAGATTTATATATATGCACACACACACACCAGCACACCACAGCCCAGACATTGAGACTTATATATATGCACACAGACACACACACACCACAGCCCAGACACTGAGACTTATATATATGCACACACACACACACACACACCACAGCCCAGACACTGAGACTTATATATATGCGCACACACACACACACACACACACACACACACACACACACACACACACACACACACACACACACACACACACACACACACACACACACACACACACACACACACACACCACAGCCCAGACACTGAGACTTATATATATGCACACGCACAGACTCACATACCACAGCCCAGACATTGAGACTTATATATATGCACACACACACACCAGCACACCACAGCCCAGACATTGAGACTTATATATAGATGCACACACACACACACACACCACAGCCCAGACACTGAGAATTATATATATGCACACACACACACACACACACACACACACACCACAGCGCAGACACTGAGAATTATATATATGCACACACACACACACTCACACTCACTCACACACACACACACACACACACACACCACAGCCCAGACACTGAGAATTATATATATACACACACACACACACACACACCACAGCCCAGACACTGAGAATTATATATATGCACACACACACCACAGCCCAGACACTGAGACGTATATATAGGCACACACACACACACCACAACCCAGACACTGAGACATATATGTGTGCACACACACACACACACACCACAACCCAGACATTGAGACTTATATATATGCACACACAGACACACCACAACCCAGACACTGAGACATATATGTGTGCACACACACACACACACACACCACAGCCCAGACACTGAGACTTATATATATGCACACACACACACCAGCACACCACAGCCCAGAAATTGAGACTTATATATATGCACACACACACACCAGCACACCACAGCCCAGACATTGAGACTTATATATAGATGCACACACACACACACAAACACCACAGCCCAGACACTGAGAATTATATACATGCACACACACACACACACACACACACACACACACACCACAGCCCAGACACTGAGACTTATATATATGCACACACACACACACACACACACACATACACACACACACACACACACACACACACACCACATCCCAGACACTGAGACTTATGTATATGCACTCACACACACACACACCACAGCCCAGACACTGAGACTTATATAAATGCACACACACACACACACACACCACAGCCCAGATATTGAGACTTATATATATGCACACACACACACACACACACACCACAGCCCAGACATTGAGACTTATATATATGCACACACACACACATACACACACACACACCACAGCCCAGACACTGAGATTTATATATATGCACACACACACACACCACAACACAGACACTGAGACATATATGTGTGCACACACACACACACACACCACAGCCCAGACACTGAGACTTATATATATGCACACACACACACACCACAACCCAGACACTGAGACATATATGTGTGCACACACACACACACACACACACCACAGCCCAGACACTGAGACTTATATATATGCACACACACACACCAGCACACCACAGCCCAGAAATTGAGACTTATATATATGCACACACACACACCAGCACACCACAGCCCAGACATTGAGACTTATATATAGATGCACACACAGACACACAAGCACCACAGCCCAGACACTGAGAATTATATATATGCTCACACACACACACACACACACACACACACACCACAGCCCAGACACTGAGACTTATATATATGCACACACACACACACACACACACACACACCACAGCCCAGACACTGAGACTTATATATATGCACACACACACACACACACACACACACACACACACACACCACATCCCAGACACTGAGACTTATATATATGCACACACACACACACACCACAGCCCAGACACTGAGACTTATGTATATGCACTCACACACACACACACCACAGCCCAGACACTGAGACTTATATATATGCACACACACACACACACACACCACAGCCAAGACATTGAGACTTATATATATGCACACACACACACTCACACACCACAGCCCAGACATTGAGACTTATATATATGCACACACACACACACACACACACTCACACACCACAGCCCAGACATTGAGACTTATATATATGCACACACACACACAGACACACACACACAAACACACCACAGCCCAGACATTGAGACTTACATATATATGCACACACACACACACACCACAGCCCAGACACTGAGAATTATATATGTGCACAAACCACACACACACCACAGCCCAGACACTGAGACTTATATATATGCAGACACACAGACACACACACCACAGCCCAGACACTGAGACTTATTTTTATGCACACACACACACGCACACACTCACACACCACAGCCCAGACACTGAGACTTATATGTATGCACACACACACACACAAACACACACACACACCACAGCCCAGACATTGAGACGTACATATATATGCACACACACACACACACACACACCACAGCCCAGCCACTGAGAATTATATATGTGCACACACCACACACACACCACAGCACAGACACTGAGACTTATATATATGCAGACACACAGACACACACACCACAGCCCAGACACTTAGACTTATTTTTATGCACACGCACACACACACACACACACACACACACCACGGCCCAGACACTGAGACTTATATGTATGCACACACACACACACACACACCACAGCCCAGACACTGAGACTTATATATATGCACACACACACACACACACACAACACAGCCCAGACACTGAGACTTATATATATGCAGACACAGAGACACACACACCACAGCCCAGACACTGAGACTTATTTTTATGCACACGCACACACTCACACACACACACCACGGCCCAGACACTGAGACTTATATATATGCACACACACACACACACACACACACACACACCACA